>NW_009195777.1:0-22823 GCF_000690835.1 Fulmarus glacialis | reverse complement strand
GAGGAGCAGGAGCCGCTGGTGCTGGGAGTCAGGCACCAAGAAGGGGGCGAGGCAGAGCGGGCAGTGAGGCCTCCAGCCTTGGTGTTGCTGTGAGAGGAGATGCAGATGCCTGAGCCTCCCTCTCCTTTTCTTAGCTCGCTTCCCCACTTATCCGTAGGAATAAGCCTAAATGCTTTCAAGGAGGGGAAAAAAAAAGACATCTCCCCTACCCAGATGGAGTTTACCTCAGAGCCTATGAAGGCAGGTTTGCAGGATGCTGCCTTGGCCCAGCGTTGCCCGTTAGGCCGGCAGGTGTGGGAGGAGAGAGGACGAGCAGCAGGCCCACTCCTGGCTCCTGCTCTCCCCCTGCCTGCGTGCCGCCTGGTGTCCTCTCCCGGCCTGAAATCCAGGGGCCAGGAACGGTGGTGGGCAGCCCTCCCTCCCGTTCAAGGCGATGGTTCCTGGTGAAGGTCCCAAAGTGTTCTGCCAGTGAAAGCATCACCCCCTCCCCTCCCTCCTGCGGCATGGCTCAGCTCCATCGTCTGCATTTTGCGCCTGGGGAAACCAAGGCTGACGGAGGTGTGCGAGGATGGCCCAGGTTCCTTTCTCAACATCCAGTTTCCGTCCATCCTCTCCTGGCTGGTTGTTACGTGGTTGTTAGCCACTGTGTGAGAACTGGAAACACATCTGTAGCAGCTAAAAATAGGGCAGTCACTAAAAAACCTGAGGTGCCAAACTTTGCTGTGTTTGTTTATGAGAGGTCACGGGGGGCTAAAGGGACATGGCAGCAAAATTTTTTGTCCTTCTCTGTCTATGGTTTGAATTGGTGCTAAGATCAATAGTTTTTGAGTCCCTGCAGTGATCGTGCAAGGCATGACCATCACCACTAGCTGATCTTCTCATTAGCCGCATCAGCAGATGTCAAGAAATTAAACCTGAAACCATAAGGAAAAGCAAAATGGATGGATTGCAAATCGTTTATTAGCGTTCACTGTCGCTGATGGTAATGCTTTCAGTAAGCCTAATGAAAAGCGTTTGACTGTCTCTGTGAACTTGATTATTGATTATTAGTGAACGATAAGAGTCATTTGATATCTTGCTGATGCCATGCTCCTATTGCATTGCACTTAAAATGTCAGTTAACGTGCCATTTAATATTCTATTAGTATTGAATTAGCACTTATTACACTGTGAAAATCATCACCATAAATCCTTATTAAAGCGTGATCCATACAGCTGGGTGGCATCTCTGGCAGACTAAGAGGGTGCGTGTGTGCAGACGGACATACTGAGATGCATCATCCACATGGATGCATGTTCGGAATGTGCCAGGACTTGGAATTTCCACATTTGTACACTGATTTTCCCTGACAGTTTGAGGGAAACAGGTATGCTGAATAGAGCAGCTCAAATCCATCTCACTTACTCTTCCCATTTTCCTCCTTTCCCTCTCCTTCTCTCTCCTCCTCGCTTTATTTCGGTAGCACCTGCCAACTTATTTCAGGGGTACTTGTAAGGTTGTCTGACTGTAGCTATTGACCACCGTCCTAGGGCTGACCTCAGGGGGTGTAGTACAGGTTATGACACATGTTTTCTCTTCGGCAGAGAGGAGGGAGGGTCCTTGGGTGAGTGTCCCCTCAAGAGCGAGAAGATTGTGCTGCTAAGCCGTTATTGACCCGAGGGACATCGCAGGGGCATCTTTGCTACCTCCAAGCAGCGGTGTGTAATGACCGGGTGCGGGGCAGAGCCCCGGGGTGCTGCGCTGTATCACTAGCGCCGCAGTGTAGGTCCGGAAAGAAGCCCGGCGGGGCTGGTGCAGTGTGCTGGATCTGTTGGTGCCCAGCAGCACTGATAGGTGTGCCAGGGGATTTTCAGAAGTGACTAAGAAACTTCAGCTCCCACTGACTTCAGCTTCAGCGGTTAATCTGCTTAGCTTCTCACCACCATCCCCCTCAGGATTTTCACAAATCCAAAATGTGCAGAGGGGGGCTTTGAACACCTTTGAAAAAGACCTAACCCCAAATTCTTGGTGCTGTTACGACTCTACGCAGAAACGTGTGCGACCCTAAGGCAGCTGGCTCTGGAGACACTCTGGGTGTCCCTGTAGGACCACTGCTCCCAGCCCTGGGGCACAGAGCCCTCCCCGGGTCCTTGCTTCCAGCTCCTGTCACTGTGATTACAGCCCGGGGTGGCCAACTGAACTGGGGCACCGCCACGTCTATGTGGTGCTGGTTTCTACCTGTCAGTGGCTGCTCATGGATTCCCCTGCCCCTTTCTTTTCTACAAAGAGCAGCTTTTTAAAAACAAAACGCAGATCACAGGTGAGAGCTCACCTCAGGTCAAGCGCCTGCCTGGCCGGGAGGGTGGGCTCTGGCCTGAGGGGCGAACCCTCGCTCCCCTCCCTTGGCTGGACGGCAGTGGTGCTGGCCGAGGCCTGTTGGGCTGCTCTCTAAAGCAAATGTTTGTCAGAGCTGCTTCCATCTTGGCCAGCAGCGTGGCGTGCCTCCCATCGACGCCCACACAGCCTGGCTTTCCTCCTGCCCACAAGTCACCCCAGAACAACTCAGAGCATCCATGGGAGTGCCAAAAGGGAGAGGGTGAGAGGTGCCGGCCATAATGGTATGGTCACGTCGCAAAGGACGGCAGCTGCAGCACAGCATGAATGAAATGCATTCAAATAGAGGAACTTGGAAAATGTCTGACCCATGCTAAGAGGCTGTATGAAAGCCTACTGTCAAATATTTGTCTTATCTTGAAGCGATAATCTTTATCCTCTCTCTTTGCTCTCTCAAATACAACACATGTAAGAATAGTGGTGGGGTGAGGTGCTGGGTTATTTGGATGCCGGGAGGCTGTGGACAGAGCTCTGAGAGGTGAAGGAGCAACAGCTCTGGAGACTGAGCTTCCCTATTTATCCGCAGAGCAAACATGGTGCGAGCTGCTGCAGGGCAAACCTCTCTCAGCCTGTCTGAGCCTGGCCCTGGTGGGTACGGCTGCCAGGGTGAAAGAGGAGTTACGTCCCCATGTCTTCTTCAGCCCCGGACCTCTCGAATGAGGCACAGCTGAGAGCGAGCAGGGTGTGCCTCCTTGTTGGCACCTCCTCATCTTTTCTGTGCAAACCATTTTCTGGAGGTAGGAAGTAGTACAGAGCAGGTGCCTTGGCCAAAATGCATATGTCTTCGCAGCACCTTCACCGCTCTCTGGCAAGGAGCAAAATGCCTGTCGTGCAGTTGCAATAGGGTTAGTCTGTCCTCCGCCTTGCAACGGTTGGCAATCGGGGGGTCCTGCTGCCACTTCTATTCCTGCCGCCCCTAGCTGTCATTCCTCCTCACCTGGGATGTTCACAGGACGTGCTGAGTGTGTCACAAAGATGGCAGTGACACCCCTGCAGCCTTTCTTTTTCAGCCTGAAATCCGCACTTGCCTGCACAAGCGGGCAGATGTGCATTGGCAAGGGTGGGTGTGTGTGTTGTGGGGGTGGTGTTTGAGGAGTGAATCTCTTTCCACAAAGCCATTTTTTGTCAAGGGGATGGAGAGGGGAGATACACTATATCTCCCTCCCGTTGTGCTGCTGAAACTGAGGGATGGAGCAGCTGTGCCCTGAGCTGACAAAGCTGGAGCCCTGAACCTTTGCCCTCCAGGCTGGCAAGGGGCTGGGAATGTAACTCTCTTGTATATTTAACTTTTGAAGGTGAGGGAGAAGCATGAGAAGAATTCCTTCTGACCTTTCCCATTGGCGGGGTTAGAAGGGATTTGGCGACCAGGATCTCTTGTGGCCTTCCAAAGTCATTTTTGGTGCAGGGGTAGGCCACAGTCGAAAGGAGGAGACAACAGAAGGCATCACTGCCCCAAATCCCATGGTTTCATGAACCAAAGGGTTCCTGAAACTCTTCAAAAAATCATTGTGAAATACATGGCCATGGGGCAGCAATGGTGAGGAGATGCTGTGGTTTACTGGCAAGGTAGGAGTGTGCTATGGAGTTTCTGAGCAAAGTAGTAAAGGGAAGGGACAAAAGGGAAATGATGGAGAGGTGGTTAATCTCCCCCTCACCTTTCTCATCCTCTGCAGGTGTTATGTAGAAGACAGAAGCTCCAAGGTGGCCTGGTTAAACCGTTCTGGCATCATTTTTGCTGGAGAGGACAAGTGGTCCCTGGACCCTCGAGTAGAGCTGGAGAAGAGAAACCCCCTGGAATACAGCCTGCGGATCCAGAAAGTGGATGTTTATGATGAAGGGTCCTATACGTGTTCAGTGCAGACACAGCATCACCCCAAGACTTCCCAGGTTTACTTGATCGTGCAAGGTAAGCAATATGCCTAAGAAGAGAGCAAAGAGCGAAAGACACAGTGGGTGGACGGATCTGTATCTTTCTTAGAGAAACCCCAGGATCAGTAGCCTGTGTATCCCTTTAGTTTACAACAGGAGCCAGCAGGACTGTCCCCTTCCACTACAGAGTGGCATGGCTTTACTCTGCTGTCAGTCTATCCTTTCAAAAGCGGTGACAGAGCAGGGGACACCAATGGTGCCAAGACATACTCTAGTATAATGCAAACCTGGCTTCTGGCTCTGGTTGTTCTGGCGCTGAGGGGAAAGCATTTGTTTATAATGACACTTGTCAGAACGTTGTGCTTGCCTCATCTCTTCCCAGACAGCCCTCTGGTTTCTTAGCCTCCTCCTTCCTCAGATTTCCTTTCTTTTTTCTTACGTCAACAAGCTACTGTGCTGTGTTTTTCGGCCTTCCGTTGTCAACTCTTTGCAAAGCTGGGGAATTAATTTTCCTGGGTGTTTTTCTGTGCTGGATCATTGGTTTGCAGGGTGTGCTGTCGCTAGGCATGTGTGAAACCTAGTACCTGAGGTAGCTGCCGTGCACCTTATGTTGCCCTCTGCTTTTTTAGCTACCCTCCTCCTGTGTGTGTTATAGGGAACTGGAAACTTGGCGATCTGAACCAGCACTGTCCTATCTGTCTGCCTGCATTCACGGTATAACAGAGAGTAAACACATTAAGGAGTTCATCAATTACTGGTAAGGGCATTATGGGGTTTACTTGTTCCATCCTGTCCAGACCAGAATACCAAATGAGCAAGTTTACTCAGTTTTGTTTTGTTTTGCTTTTAATCTTCATGCCATTCTGTCTATCTGCCTATTTATCTAAAATATTTATAGAGCAGCTTAGATAGGTAGGTATGTATGAATCTGTTTGATACATATTACAGATATGTTCAGCTTCTACATTATCATTCAGGCAGGAGTTTGTTATTTCTCCTGATTTGTCTAGTAACCCAAAAGGCTGTGGGTTTTATTTCCCCCAGCAAGTGTTTGAATCGCTCTGGATATAAATGCACACATGAAGGGACTCTTCCTCTTGCTGGTATTACTTGGCAAGCTGGGGGCTAACTGACATACCAAGTGTTTATCTGCAAGGTGAAGTCCGGACGTATGGTCAGAGGTGATGCTTTACATGCGAGTGTAGTGAGACAGAAGGCTCCTGGTTTGTATTCTTGCACAAAACCCTCCCCCAGCAGCGTGTAGAGTGGCAGGCACCAGCAGGCAGAGCAGCTCTCCCGGCTTGGCTGAGTGTTTGCTGAAGTGCACCCGGCGTGAAACGCACTCGGCAGCCCTGGAAGGGTACCCTGCCTCGCTTGCTATAGCGGTGCATAGCTAACCGGCTTAGGTGGTTTATGGCTGGTAAAATCTCACAGCATACAATTTCCATTTACCTGTCTAGAAAAATATAGGCACAAATGAATTTTAGAGCCATACACATGTATTATTAATTTTATTTGTGCCTATTAGATATGGGCCTAAGCAGGAAAATTGAGTTCTCTAGCTTAGCTTTCACCTAAATGTGTGGGTGTCCAGCTCTGAACTACTGCCACCTTTCTGAGGATGAGAAAATTCAGGTTTTGGCACACCTAAACTCTGGATGCCTGTAAACAAGGTATCTGTGGATAATCTTTGTTTAACGTCTGCCACAGATTTAGCAAAAGACCCATTGCGATATCGTGCTTACTTTTAAAGCCCCAGGTCCTGTAATCCTGTAATTAGGTGAAACTCATAGCTTTTGATTTTTCTAAAACTAAATTTCATCTGGTAAAAAAAACGCAAGCAAAATATAAATACAAAATCCTTTACAATTTGGAAGAGTTAGATTCATCATTTAAAACCATGTTTTCATTAGTTTAAAACTAATAAATAATTCATTTTAAATAATCTTAACTAATAAAACTAATTCATTAGAAAATAGTATATGTTAGAAAATAATCCCTTTCCTCTCTGAGTATCATTTTCTCATATTGATTATTATTATTCTCAGATTTGCAGGTTGTCTGCCTGAAAAGTAGTCTGCCGCTAGTACAAATGAAAGGAGTTTGGATATTGAGTCATGCTAAGCTTTTTAGTTTTATTTATTTAATGTAGTTTATTTACTTCTCTTGTTTTTGTGTTCATAAATTTAAAAACATCGGCTATGTGAAGCTCTGGGCATCCCAAATGTAAAAATAAATAAATAAAAGAAAATACAGCGCCTGAAAAATTAAATAACAGGGTGATCAACTGATCTGCGTGGTAATCTGGAAGGAGGATTTCTGGAATGATGGTCAGTGATTGAACAAGCCCAGGTAAACCGAAAGAAGCCAGGGTCAGAGACTCCTCGCTAGCTTTGCACACACTGGTGATGCCTGGATTTGTCAGTGAAAGATCCTGCAATGATAGCTGCTCGTGCCCTGGAAGCAATAGGCTGCCTTAGGGCCGTGCCCAGGCTTCCCGTTCTGCTCAGTTAGCACTGTCACGGGTATTTCTGCTCCCCGCTGCACTGTATACCAAAGACAAGTCCTTAATCTCCCCCGGTTCAATTCCCTCATCTGTGTAGCCACTGTGAAAACCCAGCCCCTATTACTGCTAGAAACAAATGGGTAGCTATTTCAGAGACCAACAAACAGGTAGGCAGATATTGGAGTGGTGCTGGAGCCCTTATAACTAGAGAAGGCCACTTCCATGTCCACAGTGCCAGCTGAAATAGATGGGCTTTGGTGTATCCTAAGGATTCATGGCATTTAGATCACTGCAGGCTAATGGAGTTGCATTCTAGGAGCAGGTCCTTTCCTCCCTTGAGAAAATCAGCTTTCCCTGGGGTGAGCTCTGCTGGCCAGAGCTGCAGGAGTATATCACTGAAAGAGGGACATCACCTCTCTAATGTGTGTGCCTACGTCCTTTAGTATTTCCAAGGGAAGAGCCAATTCTGCCTTGTCAGCCAGCACCGGTCTTTGCATAGACAGCCTACTCGGTCTGCTCCTTTCCTCTCTTAAGTGTGTATGTCCACTGATAGGGTTGTTCTCAGCTGGGGCATATTACAGAGGTCTAGAAGGGGGGTAATGAAACAACGCTTAAGAAGAAAAATCACAACTTGATAGACAGCTAGAAGTAGAAAAAGTCCTTTCATAAGTCTTTCTTCCTTTTCAAACTTCAAGCCAACTCTGCTGGTAGAAATGGGCATTCACTGCCAAAAGATTCATTAGTATAACTGTGGCCATTTCTTCTGTCTTTCTGACCTAGGTGGGCAGCACTGCTTGCAGGGTGGGTTGGACTGGAGGCAGCTATCTCTGCCCAGCTCAGTTGCTACCAGATGCTGATACTGCGCTCTCTGCACTGCGGTGAACGCATGAAGAGACTGCTCTGAACCACCACCTCACTCAAAGCATTTCATGCCACTTCAATTGGGGTGTAATGGCTACTAGCGAATCTTTCTGTTTACTACCCCAGATATTTCTGTTGGTACCTGATCAGAGGAGCAAGGAGCTGGAAGGACCCACAAGAGGTGGTCTGGTCCTTGCTATGCAGTGAGACAAGATCAGCTATACAGTGGCTGCCCCTAACATATTTTTTGAAGACACCCTGTGCCTGCATAGCTAGTGCATCGCCATTATTTCACTCTCCTTGCACTTGGAAAGCTTTTATTAACATATGATCCTAATTGATTTTGCTGCCAATTATTTCTGGTCCTTCCAAGACACATGGTGGTAATTTCTCCTCCTCTTCCTCAAAACTATGTTTTATCTGCTTGAAACCTGTTAACCCCTGTGTCTCAGACCTCTCTAGTCCAGCTTAACAGACTCACTACTTCTCGCAGGTCATGTTTTCCAATCCTTATGTCATATATATTTCACTACTCTCTGATTTGTCTATATATTTCCTTAAGCATACTGTCCAAAACCAAAGCAAGAGTTCCAGTTTAGGACTCAGTTGTGCAGATAAAAGTTCCAGCCGTGTTTTGCATATCATGCTTCACTTACCTAACCCCAGAATGAGATGAGATTTACCTTTTTTTATAAAAGTGCCTCATTGCTTTCACTTATTCAGTCTCTCTGCTGCTTTCTGACCCTCTGTAACTGGTCTGCAGCGCAGTCTGCAGCTCATTCCCCACTTCTGTATTTGAGCATTAATTGTTTTTCCTCCCTTCCTGAGCATAGCGCTTTGTGCTCACTGCTGTTGGATGCCATCTGGTTGGTTTCTCCATGGAGACCACTTCTTCAGTTTACTTACGATCCTGGTCTCCAAAGCACTTGCAACTGCCCCCAACTTGGTGTCATCGACAAAAGTCAGGTGCCTTCTTTCTGTTCCATCATGAAGGTGTTAATTAAAGATTTGAAGAGATCAGGGCACAAAAGCGGACTGTGGTAGCAACCCACTAAAACCTCCATCCCTGGTGGATAGCGATCTGTTGACTGCAGCTCTTTGAAGCATCCTGATGGTGATTTAACATCCGCCATATTCTCTTAGCTTGTTGGGCCTTCTGAAGTCAAGATACATCACATCATCACACATACTGCTCCTGCATTATCTGCTATGCCAGATATCCTACAAAAAAAGGGAACGAGGCTGGGATGATATGATATATGCTTGCCAAAAGTACATTGCTTATTTTTTCCTTTACTATATTATTATCCTCTAGGTGCTTATAAATGGGATGTTTAATTGTTTATTCCAGTATGTTGAGTGACTTGTTCCAGGAGAATGAGTCATAACAGGGACGTGGTGGCAGCCCTTTCCCTGGGGTTCTTGTTCATTTAGGACTATATCCTCAAGCCCTTCTCAGGCATTAAAAATCAGTGGAGAAATCCCTATAGTCCTTCCTTGTCTCATCAGGGTCACAGGCACAAAGGCACAGAGATCTTAGCAGGCAGGGGTTTAAAAGTTTCTGCAACGAAGACTTAGGCCTGTCCAAGTCAGGCTAAAGGAATAACTCTTTCAACTAGGAGCAAGCAGATGGTTGCTGTATTGCTGTCCAGAGCCTTTACAGCAAGGCATCATTGTGAATGGAGATGGTTGGGAACTTTTCAGTGAAACTAAAATATTGCACTGGTTTTGGCTTTGATTAAAATTTAATCAGGAAGGATTTACAGGTCTGAGGTGCTTTTTCTGGTCAAAATAGGGAAGAGAAAAAGGTATAGCATTGCCACAGCCTATCTAAAAGCTAGAGCATTCAGCTGAGGTATAGAGAACTCACATTTGCATTTTTGCTCAGAGCCTGGGACTCCTGAAGGCTCACTAACATTTCTTGTGATTTCCAGTTATTGGCTGTTCAAAGAGTGTGAGCTCTCCCTTGTTTTAATGTTTATTTCACGAAAAAAATCAAAAGGGCTTTGTCATTTTGGCAAAACAAAAACAAATTTGGAAACATCAGCAGCAAATTTTCACAAAGAGGAATTCTTGTTTACTGTCCAGCCCTAATCACAAACTCAAAGTCAAATATGTAGCAGCTAAAGGCCAAATCCTACAGTTTTCTTTCAAACTGATAGGCATTAGTGTGTGAAAAGAACCAAAGGGTGTAGCCTTTCTCCATTATGCGTTGCCTTTGCAGAGCTTCTTGCTTGCAAAGATTCAGACTGACCATTCATTGTTTCAAAGTGGTATAAAAATGTATTTGTTGTTGCTGGGATTTAACCATAGGAAATTTATTATTAAATCTGTCTTGTACATTAGCTGTGCCCCCTCTCAGTCCACTCTGCTGAAATTAAAGGACTTTGTGTGGGTGACTGGTAAAGCGCTGCAGAGAGAAACCCAGAAAGGCAGCTGAAGCCAGCCAGGCTTCCCCTGTGTAAGCACTGCTTTGCCAGCGAGCCCCTTGGTAAGAGCTGGGTCTAGGGCTGAGGAGGGAGGGTGTTGGTCCGCCATCCGCTCAGCCCTTGCCCTCATTGTGGAAAGATTATGCTTTAGACTTCGGGACTGTGAGAAGGGTTTCTGAGCAGAACTGGAGCAAGGCATATAAGTGTGTTTTATAGGAGCCTGAAGTCAGATATCAGGTGGAGGTAACTTCCGCTGGTCACCAGCCTGGGACCTGAGCCAATGAGCCACAGTGGGGTTCATCCGACCAAATGTAGGTGTTACCACTGAAGCAGGTCACCTTGGACTCCCTTTGTCATTAGTGAGAAGAAGCAGGCTCTTCTCAGACACAGTCCAGCTCATCCTAAAGCAGCCATCCAAAATACATCAGACGAATTGACCGGTGGAAATGTCAGCGTCCCTCCACTGGCTGTAAAGAGGAGCCCAGGGTAAGCAGTCCGTATGGTGCCATGCATCCTTTTGGTCCTTCCAGACCCCTTTCTGTCATTCTCCGCTAGAGTTTATTCCCTGCCAGAATACAGGGTTGGTGGCTGTCAGCGCTTGCAGCAGGTCGCTGGGAGACCAGAGCTGGGCTGGTTTTGAGCTCAGCAGAGCTGTGGTGGGAGCCCATCCTCCCCTGGCATGCCTGGCTTTCCCACCTTTTCAGCCAGCGCTGGAAGCAGAGCGGTTTGAAGATAGCTGAAGCAGTTTTTCCTTTGCTAGCCAGACAATAAGGATGTTGGAGTCAGATGCTGTTCTCCAAGAGATGTTTGCTTCCCCGCTTTGTGGGCACAGAGCCCAGAATTCGGAGGGATCTTTCTGAGCGCTAACACTGTTGCTTTTTCAATTCCAGGGAGTCTGCAGTAGGTAAGAACGAGCACAGACCACTTTGTCTTTTTCAGGCTTTTTAGCCCCAGTGGGAAAGTGACAGCGAATTTGGCATGCTGTTGCAAAGAATAATGAGATAACATGGGAGTATGAATTTTCTGGGAGGAAGAAAAAAGATCATTTTACTGGGAGCGGTGGGGGAGAAGGAGTAAAGATTGGAGGGAGGAGATAAATTCAGATTACTACGGGGACCGGGAGAGACCAGTGTGTTTAGAAGGACATGACAGCGGATCAGTTTGATGGGGAAAATAAGCTGAGAGAGCAGGGAATCATCTTGGGGAACTGAAGCACGGTAGATATTGCTGTCCCCCTTCCACTGTTAGCATGGACCGAAATTTCCTACCAGCAAAATAATTCCTGAATTTCAGGCACACAGTAGTATTGGTGGCAATCTTTCTAGGTTTTCTGTGCTGGTTTGTTTTGCCCAAACTCATAAATTGCAGGCAACTGCACCTGGTGTTTCATAGGTTACCAAGGAACTTCCTGCTGCTCCTCATCTAGTATTTTTATGCCCTCCCCGTAGTGTCCTGATGCCTGTTAACTTCTGTTTTCCTATCTCCAGGCATGGCTGGAATGTTACTATGCAGCACAGGGTTTGGCTCTGTTATATAGCTTGGATCTCAGCACTTCTTAGTGCATTAATCAGGAGGTTTTTCTGGAAATATTTTGGTGCTTGCTTTGCAGGTGCAGGGAGGAGACAAAAACAGAATACTTCAAAAAATGCTTACTTATTTTGGAGAAAGAACTATTGCATGAAATACATGGAATGCTTTCCTATGGCTGGGAGGAAGGATTTTGATATGATAATCCAACTCCTTAGTGATATAAATCAGCTTAGCTTGAGTGGTCTCTTTAGAGCAGTATCAGCTGATTTTGTGTGTGATATTGTCTGATCAGCTGATTCTAGATTCAGACCAGTGCTGTGAAAGATTTTGCCTTGTTATTTCTCGGTCTGATTGTCTCAGTCTATTGTCCCAAGTCTTAGCCTGGACTGTAAGACAGTGGAATAGGGACAATATTTTTCTCTCAGCTCTAAACACAGAAAGAACCTAGTCCCACCACCAAGTCTGCTAATACTTGAGAGAGTGCAAATAACCATTAATTGTAAAGCCAAGTGTGTTCCTGCTCCCACTGCTGAAAAAGCAGTGGCCATGGTAGCACAGCAGAGTTCCCTTGACCTGTGGAAATTTGACCCAATTTGCCCATGACAGGATATAGCCTCTCGGACATCCTAAGTCACAGATTGCCATTGGTTGCTCCCTCCATGATGGCCAGTGTCTTGCCAGTAGTGAGTGAACAGGTTTTTTGCCACATCCTCTTGAGATCTTTTTGCAGAACAAAAGTGCTGGTATAACCAGGAATAAATATCTTACTCATTTTACATAGCAGGCCTGTAACTGCTTAGTAGCTTGAAAATGAGCAAAAAATGTGTTTTAAAAAAAATCTCAAAAAGATCTGATCTGAAGCTTTGGATTTCTAACCCAAAATAATGAGAAAAGATATATAGCTAGTCTCCACTAGAAACTTTAGGATCAGCTTGTCTTTTTACTTGCAATATGGATGAAAGCTAAGGTTAATCATGCACCACATTTCTCTGTCTCAGACCAACCTTTTCTGTAGCTTTAACTGTCCATTTTATTTTCTTCCTTTCATTTGAAAGAAATACTGCCAGGTATTGTTAGCCAGATTTGTGGTTCGCTCAGTTGAGCTTTTATTATACCCAAACCCTAGAGATACTGGGAGTAGCTTGGCTTCCTAGGGAAACAAAGTGTGTATGGGTTTATTTGTATGGTTACGCTGTTTGCCTGCCCTTCTGCTTGGCAGTCCTCCGCTCAGCTCACTCCAGCACCCCTCATACCTGCTGTGACCTTGCCCCAAAAAGAGCTCCTGCCCCTCAGATTCTCACTAGTGCACCCCAGTCTCCTTCTGCATCCCTTACCAATGGGATGCCTAAAAGGCTGTATGGTTGCAGGTTGGTTTGGAGCCACGCGCATCCCAGGTATGAGGCGTCAGGACCTAGGACACGGAGCTGCGGTAAACCAGCCCTTGCTAATTCCAGCGTTCATGGAACAGTGTGTTCCTTTTGCCTGTTTTTCTTATTTCACTGGTGCCAGTGGAGTCAATACTGCAAATCTGCCATGCTCAAAACTCCATATGGGATGAAATTCCAGATTCCTGGGGTCCACCAGCTCATGTTCTGTGTTTTTGGCTGCTGTGTTACTGTCTACACTCATTGTAGCTTTGTGTTAGTGGATGTGAACCTGGATCAGAATCTTGATTCCACTGAAATTAAAGGGAATTTTGCTTCATTGGAGCCAAGACTTCATCTGAAATTGGAATTGGCTAGAAACAGATTGTAAAATAAACCTAAATTGAGCCAGCAGTTCAAAAACAACATCAAGACTTGTAGAAAGAAGCAAATTTATTTCCTACTTTAAAAGCTTTCCATTTTACTACTTAATATGAATTAATTACTGAAAGAAAGAAATTGGCATTTCAAGAAAGGGAACAAGGAGATAGTATTTCTAAAATGAGGCTGTCCTTTTAGAAGTGACTTGAGGATTTGAAGAGTGGGGAAAGGCAGGTAGGCATGGTCTCTGTGCCTTCCTACCGCATCCTTGTGTCTGCATGGTGCGTATTGACCTCAGCCGACCCACAGTAACCGTGTGCTCCTACCATTTGTCTCTGTCCAGTTGCTGGCCCTCATCACTCCTGAACGGATGCGTAGTCTGTCTTTTTGGTGTGTATGCATGCTATGCCTTGTAGGATAAGCCTCCAGCTGCTTTCCACAAAAACAACGAATGATAAATTGTATTAAGTAATAGGTTTTCAGGGTTTGGATTTTGATGGCTTTTTCAGAGCTCCAGCTCTTTTTTTTATCTTTAGAAGCATTGGAATTGCTACCCCAGTAGCAGCTCCTTACTCATCAGAAAGTGAAGAAACATTCTGAGAAAATAATGACTTAATATCACATTTCCTGTATAGCTGCTAAAATGTCAGTAGTTGGTTGCTTGGGAAAAAAAACTCCAAAATAACAGAATAGCAGCTTGGTTTAATAAAGCCTGAGATGTGATAGAAGGGGAAAAAATAACTTGCCAAATGTGCACACAACGAAATAGACAAAAAAGAAACAGATACTTAAACATATGGCTTCCATTTATGGAGTATTCAGACAGGGAGCACTTTCTCAAAACCCAACCACAGCTTTTGAAAATATCTTTTAAAAAACAAGTATTCGGTTAAAAAGTATTAATCTCCAACATAAAAAGGAGAAAGGTTGTTCCTGGGAAGGAAAAAAATGTTGGCAGGGCAGTCTGAGGGAGCGGGAGCACGTGACCACTCTCATCGGCAGCGCTGGGTCTCTGCCTGTCACAGCTCAGGCTGTCAGTGGGCAGACCTGTGGTAGGAGGAACCTGCTTGAAAAGTCGTAGTGGTGTGTGAAAGTCCGAGAAGACGACCAAATTATTGGTTTCTCAAAGAACACATTGGGAGTGCCATCATTTGTCTGCCTGTCTTTTGCTGGAAGACCCTTTGGAGATCCCCAAATGGGGGTTGCGAGCTTTCTCAGTTCTGATATCAAAAGGCTGAGGCTGCTGTGGCTTGGGCAACGCTACTTTTAAAATTCCCTCCTTCTTCATGTATCAGGTTTCCCTTACATCGTCTATTTGATGGCATGATCTTGTACTTCTCCAGTCATCCATAGAATCTTAATTTATTATGTGGACACATACAGGAATGAGGAATAGTTCTTAAGAAATAAAACTTTCAGGGCTCCTCAAACAGAAAAGTAGACTAAACTGCATTTTTTCTTCCCATTCCATGAAGGTTACCTTTAAAAAAAATCTGTGGAGAAAAAAAAATTGATAACTAAAGAGGTCCTCTTTAATGAAATGAGAATTGGATTTTGGTGATAAGTTTTAATTTAGGGCAAATAATTTAATTGGAATGACTCATTAATTTTGGGGGGTGTAAATTGGGCCTCTGGCAGCCTATTATCTTCTTTATTCCTTTCTGAGTCTTCTCTGTCAGCAGTATAAGAAGAGCCATTTGCCTTTAATAAGGTAAGGAGACACTCCCTTTGAATGTGTGGGGAAGGGACACTCATGGTGCAGTGATTTGTACGTAATGGTATCTCACCTTTGGGTGCCCTCAGCTTATGAGCCGCTCAGGCTGCAAGACCAGTGAGTTTGTTTTCACAACATCCTGGCATATGGATACTCAGCTATGCACAGGGTACGGGTGATGTGGTGGGCCTGGGGCACCTGGCCATGGTTGACTTGAGAGGTTAGTAGCACTCTGCTTGGAAGGGCGGTTACGAGCTGACTGCTGGAGGCATTGACAAAATTGTCTGCAAGGAAACCAGAACTCTGTCACCAGAAGAAGTTGTATGTTAGGACTAGAGTACTGTAAACTGTACTCTGAGTGAGTGGGTGAGTGGGACATCTACTCGTGTTTTGTTAACGGGGAGGTTCAGCTCTCAGCTTTGGTATGCAGCAAATATATCCATTAATGTGTTAAGTGCAGACAGGCGAAATAAAACACACAGAGTAAAGAGCCTTTCGAAGGGAGAGAAGCCAAAAAGCAAGATCCTAAACCTGAATTCCGCATGGCCCTCATGCAGGTGCCGCAGCAGCAGCTGTAGTCTGGAGTGTCTCTTCAAAATGATTGTCCCCTTGTTAGACTGATGGGAATGTGACTTTTGGGTATGTTCCTGTTTTGAATGCAAAAAAAAAAAATTATTTGCAAAGAAGTAGGATAAATCTCCCAAATAACGACAGAACAGACTTTGCAAGGCAGAAGCCTTATGACCTTGAGTATACAAATCCAGTGATGATCTTAGGGATTATGAATGCATAGAGCTCCCAATTCACAATTTTACCTGAAAGATTAATTCACTTGTTGACCTACAGGAAAGAGGTTAAGAACAAAAGTTCGTAGGGAGACCACCCCTCATTAACCTGTTTGAGAGGAGTGTTAACAGGGTAGCAGCGACTGCTTGTCCTACTGTGTTTTTAACTATTGTGAATATGTTTCACGTAATTCATGGCATGACTGTTTTCCAGGAGAATATTTACATCTGTGTAAAGCCTGTGGACCGTTGCAATTGAGGTTGACACCTTGGTTATGCCTATACTCCCTCTGTGGATAGTATCAGAGAAAGCCCTGGACTCCAGGCCAGATGGCATAGACTGGCTCATGTTCACGCTACTTGATGGTACTACCTTTTGGAATGGATAGATCATGCCCACGCTGCATTGGGCACTGGTGGGGGGCCTGGTCTCCTTCATGCTCCCTGTGGTGCCCCTGTAGCCCTGAGATATGCTTCTTTTTTGGTTGATTGATTTGTTATATTTTCTGGTTAAAAGTGCCTGAAATAATGAGAAGGCTGGGACACAGTCTGGCAGACTCATGGTTTTATAACCTGATGCCAAGAGTGTGTGTTACATGGCATAAGAGTGCATGGAGGAATTTGAAAGTCCAGGGCCTGCAGAGTTGGTGTTGGAGGACTTTCGCAGGTTGAGGAAGCCAAACTTGGCATTGTCTGCATGTCTGGAGTGGGCTGTCCATGTCAGCTGTGCCTGCTCCTCCTCTGAGAGGGGATGCACTAGTTCATTCCAGGAGAGAGCCTGGGGTTGATCTCATGTTTGTGTGCACGGCTGTCCAAAGGACTGGAGAAAAACTGAGAGGCTGTGGTTTGCTCTCTGGAACAAAAGAGAACAAACCACATTCACAGTATAGACATATCCATCCAAGGTCATAAAAGGTTCTCTTCATTTTAACAAATCCAGGGTGCGTACATGGTTCTGCTAGATAAATTGCACAGGTGTCCTATCAGAGGCAGGGCTAAAATCCAAGTCCAGAGAAATACATCTCTGTCACTTAGTCTTTTAAGTGTAACTCTCTTAAGGTTTTACATTTCTTGTCTGTATGGACACTTAGTCATGCAAACAGACGTGGTATACTACAGGTGAGATTCATCACACTTAATCTTAGACATCTAAGTGTTAGTAGCACAAATCTAAGCTAGTCGTCTGCCCCTCATCTGTAGTCTGTTGGGAGAAGTTGGCATCTTACTCTTTCTGCTGTCTGCCTCAAGATAATGTGATGGATCATCCTCCGCAAGTCCTTGTTTCTCTGTTTGGACTAAAGGACTAATGTGAATGACTAACTTCGATTTACACAGCAAACTTTTCGACGTGTAAAATTTGGTGACATGAATCCACCTTGTATATCTATGCAGGAAAGATGAAACTGTGTAAGAGAGTAGTTCTAGAGACTCCGGCATTACCCACAGTCTAGTACTGTCTCCTTGGCAGCATTGACTGGCCTTGACTCTTCCTCTTGCCATAACCTGGACTGTGTGACTTTAAATAGTATAACAATGTCTTTTATTTCAGTCTGTAATCTGTTCTACACTGGATAATGCTTTCGGTTATAATCCCTGATATATTTACCTGTCCTCGCAATGGGCAGCTGCATTCCCCTCCAAATCTCTTGCTTTAAGCCTGACATAAATTCCTGCAAGCTCTCCCAGTGGAAGGTTGCCATCTCCTTGTCTGGATACTCTTGCCTGCCGTTTCCCACTGAGCCAGAGGGTAAGGGACTCCCCTGAAAAGATTTCTGCCCTTCCTGCTCCTGGAGCCACCAGCCCAGCAAAGGCCTGAGGCACAGGCTAAATTTTTCACTAGATAAGTAATGTTATTCTAGCGCAAACTATTGCAGGGTGCTCCATTTTTCTCCTGGATTTCATGCTGCCCCTGTCTCTCTAGTCCTTGAACTCCTTTGAGACATCACTAGTGTTAGACCCAAGTGCTTCCTCCTCTCTTCTTTCTTCTCCCTGAAGGGAGAACTATATAAGATTTCAAAAAGAAACTCCAAATATTTAGTCAGTCGCATCTGCAGTTCTTGGGAGCTGCAGTGACTGTTGTGTGTCAGCGCTGGGTGCTGCCATGCTTCTTTCCATCTCTGGTACTGCGAAGTCCATTACTCCCTATGGATTTCACAGTGCTACCCTCTTCTTCCTGGGGTTCAAGAGCACACTGCTGACTCGTCTCCCTGCCAGCCCTTTCCACTCCCTTAAAAAAAACAACAAACACACACCCCACAAAACCCAAAAAACCCCTCTACGTCTCCGTTTTTCTAATCGTATTGTTTTGTGGGCACATTTCTGCCAGCAGTTGCAGAAACTCCCAAGTCTGCACCTGAACAGCAGAAACTCTCCTCTCTTTGGCTCCCAGATCAAATCAAATTGCCGTTTATTTCATTGCCCTGATAAATTTTTTATTAACTGTGTTAGAAGTCTGTGAGGAAGAGAGAGGGGAAAGAGAAAGAAAAAAGCTGTTCAGGAATGTAGACTGGGCAAAATGCCCACGATTAATGGGGTAGCAGTGACCAGCGGGTATTTGAAAATTTGCCGGTGCCAACTGCCAGGAGGTTTTTGCTGCCTGTGACAGCTGGTCATCGTTATTGGGCGACTGCTTCTGTGTGCATCTTAGACCTGTGTCTTTGTATGTCTCTTACCAAGTCACTCTCAGTTTCTGTTTAGCAGGGACAGACTGAAGCAATTAGGGCATGTTGGATGATTGCAGGGATGAGAGAACAGTGTTGGGTAATATACGAAAAAATACAATTTCTCCTCTACTTTAGCCCTAATTCCCCATCTCAAGATGAGCTTAAACCAGTGTCCCAGAGATAGGCCTCCCTCAGCATTGTATGAATTTGAATTGCAGCTTTGCAGCTCTGCCCAGCCACTTGGTTATTCCTTATTGATCGCTGCTACAGGGCACTTGGCCTCTTCCAAGATCGTTACAGCCCGTTCTGAGTGATAGCCCTCTTTAAGGAAGCAAATCCCACCTTTTGATGCACCATACATGTTGCTACGCGTCTGCTGGCCCACTAATGAAATAGTGAACACCTAATCTTGATGAAAGATCAGATGGTTTCTACTGCAGAGTAGCTGCTAATGAGGGCAAACTGAGACTGCTGACTATGCCACCCAACCTGAAGGAAAGGATCTATAAGAGTAAATGTCTTGTATGTATCTGCCAGAAGCCCATCTAAGGGACATCATGTCTCCTTGGGAATGCAGTAAATCCAGCAGATAGGCCAAAGCAGAATAATTGATGTAGAGAAGGGTCTCAGAACAGAAGGGTTAAGTACAATGCAGGCACATTCAGGTGGGAGGGAAGTGGCGATAGCGTTCAACTGTCTGCGGAGAAGTCAGGGGAGATAAAAGCCTTGTATCCGTTCTCATTGAAATTTTTGATCTGGAGCTCCCCACAAGGGGCAGTTGCTTGGCTACCCATAAGCTTTAGGTGCATGAAGACTTCTTTAGGATCTAGAGGGGACTCAGAGGCAAAATGCACCTATGGTGCCTGACATGAAGGGAACACGTGAAATAGGAAATTGTCGTAGATGCTAATCCTGCCGTTTTTTTGTAGTTTCTGTTCCTCCTTGGTCTGGTACACTCAGCCATTGGTCTGTTCTGGAAGGTGAAGCTCAGACCACTGATGGAAAGAGCTGTCCCGAGCTCTTAGGAGATGTACAGTCATGCCTTCTCAGGAGCTTTCCAACCCAGTACTATAGAGCTAACAGCAGAGTGACCTGATTTTTTTGAAAGGCATAACTGGGACACACTCGACACCATGCAGGGAGAGAAGGAATGTAGTTTTTTTGGATGAATAGCTTTTTCTTTTCATGGCAGCCTCAGAAGCCTTGAATGGGAAGAAATTGTGATTCTTGGGATGGATCTGCCATTCAGTTGGAGAGGAGGCTGAAGTGGATCTTGAGGAAAGTTAGTTCAGCCAGGGTTGTTGAGCTTGGGCAATAAAGAGGATAGCAAGTCCTCTAGACTAAAGCTCCTGTGGGACACAGCACCTCAGTAGGGAAGTACGGTAACAGCGTTGTTTACTTTCTGTAAGTATGAACAGGTATCCATGCTGTCAACATTTTTACTTTTTTTACTTCCACATCTCTGCAGTAAAATGTAGTGAAAATTACTGTGCCAAAATCCAAATACAGAGGTATTCCAGACTGTGTCCCTGTAAGTCATTGTGAGGCAGCCTATGAACCTCATGTAGCACTAGCTGGCAGAGGGAAGGAAGAACTCTTTTAATTGTATCCAGAGTGTTGTAAATCAGTGGGAGAATGCTTCTCATAACTTGACTGGTATTTTAGTTTATCATCAATTAAGGTTGCCTCTTACAGGGTCTCAAAATATGCCACAGTTCAGGTTTTTCCGTGAATTTGTTCATTGGAGGACCAATCACTGAGTTGCCTGCCATGGTAAAGCAGGTATTCATAGAATCATAGAATCATAGAATGGTTTGGGTAGGAAAGGACCTTAAAGATTATCTAGTTCCAACTCCCCTGCCTTGGGCAAGGGACACCTTCCACTAGACCAGATTGCTCAAAGCCCCATCCAGCCTGGCCTTGAACACTTCCAGGGATGAAGCATCCACAACTTGTCATACATCAGTTTTCTTCTCCTTCCCTTTTGCTGCTAGTGAGTTCTTGCCATCCCCATCATGTCTTCATTTCACTTGTTCACAGTGACACAAAATGTCTCCTGCCTGAGTCAATCTCCCTGTGATAAAAGTCTTCCATAGAATTACTTAGGCTGGAAGACAGGCAGATACCAAAATTTAAGCCTTCGGAAAACGGTGGCGGGCTGTCAGTTCCCATTAGCAAATGCTACCGGGGCAGCCTGCTGACTCTTCAGCATTGTAGGTGGGAGAGGTGAGTTTTAATGAGCAGCAGAGGGAGTGGAGAGAGGAAAAAAAAGAAAGTAGTTTAGACTAGAAGTGATACTTTTGGTAGTGGATGACATACATATGTGTGTGCATGCATGTGTCCATGCTAGTATACAGAAGTATCGACATGAAGTGAGCAATAACCGTGTGGCTTGCCAGGCCTCTCCAGGAACTTTGTCACGTGAGTGATTGCATCCTGGGCCTTCTTTCTTCAGTGGCTTCCTCCTGTCTGTTCTCCAGCGACATCGATCAATACAAGTAGAATTGTAGTGAACTGCAAAGACAAATATGCTAAAATTTAAAAGCGAGAGATCTGTGAATCCTGGTTAAACAATAATGCAGTGGAAGATGTATTATTTAAGAACTGGTTTATATCAACGCAACTTCACTGATTTCACAAAAGTTGCTCCTGATGTATTCCAGGCTAGTGCTGGGGTGTGCTGGATTTAATCTAGATGCAGAAACACCCTGCAAACAACTATCAGAATCACCAAGTATTTAAAGAAGTTGTGTACTTCTCTATGGAGGTCATAGCTAGGACTAACAAGGGCAGATCAGGAATGGGATGTATTCAGCTGTGAAATAGCCTCCCAAGGGCAAAGGTAGAAGAGTCATTTCCCAGAAACTTTAAAGACTAGTTGGCCAAAACACTATTAGATATGCAGCAGAGAACAAACCTGCCTTTCCGAATGCCCCCAGCTCTGGAAGATAGAATAAGTGTGCAAATGATTCTTCTGTCTCTAGAGTACGTGAACATCTGAGATCTGAATTGCTGCAGGTCCCATTCTTCTCCCTGGCATTCGACCTACATTTAAATTCTAATTGACTTAGAGTGAAGACTCATAAAGCTTTCTGTTTTTCGCCTGGATGCTGAATCCTCAATGAAAATATAACCTGTGCCATTAGATGTTGGGTGGATGTTGTGCATAAAGTAGCTGGTTTAAGCTGAAAATTGCACAGCTTATTCCAATTAGTCATTCTGCATATAAAATGCTCGCAGTGACTCTACTTTTAGTGGGGAAAGACACTAGTGTAACCAAATACATCCCCACTGGATATTTTTATTAACTCAAAAGTTGATCCTGGGTTGGTATTGGAGATGTCATGTGCCCCGTTTAGTTTTCTGGACAGCTCCATCATCTTCCTCCCTACTGGGAGCCGCTTTTACTGCTTCAGGAAATGCATTGTCTGCTAGGGCCCTGAGTGCACTAATTAGACCTTGACCAGTCTCCCCAGGGGTATCCACCTACCCTCTGACCAGGGGCTCCATGTAAGCTCAGACCTGGGTCTGTGTGTTAGGTGTACATGTCTCCAGCTGTGTCTCTGGTACCATCTCTTAGATGGACCTTGGACCTATGTGGTAGGTGGCTTATCTCTAGCCTTGTCTCTGGCCTTGTCTTCCTGCATGGACCCTGGATCTGGTTCACCATCTCACCACGTCTGGGACTGTTGATGAACCATAATACCTGCACCTGGCCTTGCCCACTCTATTCAGATCCTATGGGACTATGCCCAACGGGTGAGGATATTGCCATGGTCACCCTCAGCACATTGTCAGTGCAAGCTATGTGACTGTGCAAACTGTGGGTGGGACTTACCTGACTGAACTGAATCCTTCTAATAGGTATCTAACTTAAAGTAGTCTTGGAAATGCTTGGAATGAATGGACCTCTCAAAATCTCTCTCTCTCTTAATTTACTGTAGGATTAGGTTAAAAAATGCACTTACATTAAATGTCTTATTTTAGGAGAGTAAATTAACTGAGGTGAATTACCACCACCACCCTTACCACCTTAAACTTGATGTGTAAGTTGTATTCCAGTTTGTTTTCTTAAGAAAATTGTGTTTATGCCTCTACCGATAGCCTGATTCTGATTGTCTCTAGGAGAGCAAATAGGGTTATGTTTGTATAAGCGGGAGGAGAACTGGATCAGCATTAAGGTTCCCAATAACAAAACAGCTTCTTCCTCATTACAGTCTGTCACTAATGAGGTGCTTGTGGGCCTCCCAGTCCTTCTGTGGCTGAACACTAAAAGTATCTGTTCTCATTTATGCATCAGAGGGAATCTTGTGTAGAGGTTGTCGTGGTTTAACCCTAGCCAGCAAC
>NW_009195776.1:11027-49086 GCF_000690835.1 Fulmarus glacialis | reverse complement strand
CAAACTAGTCTATGATTCTATGATTCTATGATGTTCTAGTTGTTAAGTAAAGACTGAGGACTTGGGACTTCCAGTCTGACACAGGCTGTGCCAGTCGCCCTTTCTATAGTTTTAGCAGATCTGGCAACATGTGTGTCTCCTCTCTTTAAAAGGGAGGTTGTGCATGCAAAAGGAGGCTGTGCATGCATACGCATCTCTGCAGTCCCTCACCAATGTCAGGAAACTCAGTTATTTCCATTTGCCATGCAAAGGCAGTGCCCGGGATGATAAATCGTAGCTCACAACCCCGCTGTACAATGGGACACCAGTCACCGAGGGAGCGGCGTTAAAAAAAATATGTCTTCAGCCACAGACAGCAAAAAGGCTTTAAACTGTGTCTTTATGTCCAGCAAAAGTATGAAGAATATTGAGAGGGTTTATTATTCATGATACAAAAAAGAGAAGTCACTAAACGTAATTGCAAGAAAATTTATGTGGAGAGCAGGTTTATAATATAAAACATATAAAAGCTTAAGAACAACATATAAATGTTCTTTTTGTCTGAGAGCAGACATTTTCTGAAAAACTATTTCAAAATACACTTATTCTGATACTGTAATAATTCTACCTCTTTGAAGAAATTAATCCATCCACTTATATCTCTAAATACTGTCTTTTACTCGCCTTAAAAGTGCTCTTGAATTAACTATCATTAAGCTTTTCAGCCTTGTCATTCTCCTCGTGTTACCATGTAAGCATAAAACTGCCAGACCATTTCAGCTGACCTCAAACAAATGAAGCAGTATTGTGGATAAAAACCCAGAAAATCACAGTTAAAGCTCTCGTTGACTTCAGCAGTGCCAGATGTTCTTCCCTAACATGGTGCCTTTCTGAAGCTACGAGGGCACTTGATTATAAGTAGCAAAGTACGTGCTGATGACCTCCAGCTGAGATGCCGATCCTTGCACAGTGCATTTCATCCTACTGGCAATAGATTTGCATTTCTTGGTTGCCTTTTAACTCATACGTACCGGTGGACAGACGACTGAAAGCCTGGTCCCCACTGGAATGGCACAGACCCATATCTGAATGGCAGGTTCAGCAAACGGCAGGAACTGGTGGTGTGCAGCTGCAAAGCTCTGTAGGGCAGTCTTTGTACACCACGGAAAGTGGTCTGGAACTATCTTTTCTGCTAATTTTGTATTACTATTTGCCAGTATGACTGTGGCATCTTCAGAAGCCAGGATGTGATTTAAGAGTGTAAGTCTCCTTAGATTTCACTTCTTAAAGTCTTGAAACATCTCCAAGCATTGCACAGGGGTTCTTCCCCATTAGTTGCCAGAATTTGGTGCATCAAAGGAATGTTGAAGTTGAGATTATTCACATATTTAAGGGTGTCTGACCTGATACCTGCCTTTCATAGGTTGATGCTGATGCTTTTGCAATGCCTCCTGGATCTGAGTGCTGGCCGATGCAGATAGGCTTATTTTTCTGGGAACACAGCCGTCCTGTCTGAGCCTATGAAACACGAAAACACAGGCATTTTTGTATAAAAACAAAACAAAAGAAAACGGGAAATTGCTAGGTTGCCTTTCAAGGAGCTTTGCACAGTTCTGTGGTATTCAGATACCACACTCTGCAGGATCCCCTGTGGATCCCGCTGTACCCGCAGAAGCGAGTCAACAGGGCTCCAAGGGCCCAATGCTGGCTGAAGAATTTAAAGGTTTTATGCTGGGTCTGGTGATGGGAAAGCTCCTCCGGTCTTCAATGGCCATAGAGGTGTAGTGGCTAATGCAGCAGAGGAGACGAGTTTGCAAAACAGAACTGTTTGGTGATCACAAAAGGAAATCTTTAATATGGACCTTTTACTTCGATGGGAGAGAAAGAAAATTCCAGTCCTGAGCTTCCAAACACTGAACTGAGACAAAAGAAAGAGGGCTGCAGGGAAGTGAGCATTAATCAATTTGCAGTACATTTCATTATTTAAAAAGTTAATTCTCTTTCTGCTAAATTAAGCTGAATCAGTAGCTCAGTTTAATTCTGCCTACTGTAGTGAAATCCATCCTCATTTTCTGATCATTCTCCTGCTCTGCAGTGGGAATCATCCCGTGAGGCAAATCTTTGGTCTAAAAAAATTAAGCAAATATAAATAATTTAGGTTTGGCCATTTCTTTTAGAAACCAAGTGCCTTCAGGAAAATAACACTGAGTTTTGATCCATGATACATATGAAGAATAGGCTGATACAGTCATGCTAGTGGTTTGCATCTGTGGAATGACTTACACAGGCATGTTGATTTTTAGATAATTTGACTTTGGAGACATTTTCCTCTTTTTTACAGCTCAATTGATTCTTTTTTTTTTTAACAGAGGAGTCATTCCACATCTTCTGGGATTTTTTAACATACATTATAGCTTTTTTTTTTCCAGAATTGCCTTGTAGTTAATGGACAAAGTTTAACAATACTTGTTAACCTCATCTCAACCCATTAAGCTTCAAAAGTAATAAAGTATAATGTGATATGAATTAAATAAACATCTGAGAGATTGTTTTCAGTGAATGCCAAGATGTTTATTCTAAATAAATAATGAGCCCAATTGATTTATATTTTTAATGCTTTCTGCTTCAAAAAAAAAGTTACTGCTCTAGATCAGGCAAGTAGTTACTAGTTTAGAATGTAAAAGTAATCAGTAAAAAGCGAAAAAATTCTTTTCATTTATGGAGAATAACAGAAAATGTTGTTCCTCCTAAGACTGTCTGTGGAAATTTTATATTTCATTAAATATTCCTGGTTTTGAACATTCAGCTGCTTTTGACTGGCAACATTACTTACTCCTACCTGGGATGTTTCACACAGTAGTCACCTCAGGATGTTGTAAGGAGCAGAACTGCCTTTATGGAACCTGTACAAAACAAACATTTCAGCACAAATCAGAAAATAATGATGAGGAGGACTCAGGCAGGGAAATGATTGCAGTGGTAACTCTATTGGCAAATCAGGTGTGTTTGTGCAGGTGATCCTCTTAACACCCAGAGAAAGTGGAGGGTGGTGTTAGGAAGGGACTTCCCTTCCCTTCCCTTCCCTTCCCTTCCCTTCCCTTCCCTTCCCTTCCCTTCCCTTCCCTTCCCTTCCCTTCCTTTCCCTTCCCAACTAGGGAATTTCCACATTCAAAAAAAAAGGAAATCTTCTTTGGTGATTCTGCGAGCTGTAGTTATGAGAAGGCATCAAGGCTGTTACTTCTGTGGATGTTTCTCACTGCATAAATGTCCTGGTTTTGGCTGGGGTAGAGTTCAATTTCTTCCCAGCGCTGTGTTTTGGATTTAGTATGAGAAGAATTTTGATAACACACTGATGTTTTTAGTTGTTGCTAAGTACCCTAGTCAAGGACATTCAGCTTCCATGCTCTGCCAAGTGTATAGGAGGCTGGCAGGAAGCATAGCCGGGACAGCTAACCCAGCTGGCCAATGGGGTATTCCATACCATGTGACGTCATGCTCAGTATATGAATGGTAGGCGTGCCCAGGAAGTAGCGATCGCTACTTAGGTATTGGTCAGCGCGGGTGGTGAGCAATTGCATTGTGCATCGCTCATTTTGTATGTTCTATCATTATTATTATTGTTGTTGTTGTTGTTATTTTTATTTTCCCTTCCTTTTCTGTTCTATTAAACTGTCTTTGTCTCAACCCATGAGTTTTCTCACTCTTACCCTTCCGATTCTCTCCCTGTCCCACTGGTGGAGGAGGGGGGGGCGGGGAGTGAGCGTGCGGCTGTGTGGTGTTTGGCTGCCTGCCGGGTTAAACCATGACAATAAATTAAGACCAGTGTCCATACTTGGACAGTACCTGAGCATTTTGGCATCTTCAAAGCACAGATCATCCCAAAGCCACTCTGAGGGAGAAGATGTGTAAGAGGCAAGTGATGGCCAAGTGCTACAGAGTTTTACTTCTGTGGCAATACCGACTCAAACGTTTCCATCAGACTTCAGCCACCCACTCCTGCTCCCCATCACCTTCTCAGCTGTGCCTCCCCAGCTGTTTTTAGGGCCACATGGTAAAATTATGTCCGTTAATTGATCCAGGATAAAAGTAGGCTTTGTTTTCCACCTAGAGCAGTTCCCTGGTAGGACTCATTGCTCAGCCCCACAAACAGTGGTGGCAGCATGTCACCAGGACATGTCAGGGCAGGAGAGCCTGAAGCTGACATTGTGGCTGAAGAATACGAAGGAGGAATCAAGCACCACGCTTGATATCTGCACTTCTCGAACTGCATTGAGACTCTCCTGGCTGCAAATGAAATAGCCTTAATTTGGTTCATTGAAAGTCTAGGGAACATCTGTGCACTGCAGTCTGCTGTGGTTTAATGAGGTATTTTACACACTTACCTCTAGTTAATGCAAGTTAATTTCCTGAGGATGTGCCTATACATAAAGTTATTTTGGAAAGGCAGCCCCTGAGCAGCATGCAGTGCTGCTCCCAAAGATGCCCCAAAGCCCTGCAGTAGGGCAGGAGCTGCCCCCAGCCTCTCCCCCAACCACGGGGTGCCCTTCATTCTCCTGCCATGGGGCCCAAGGGCACGGGAGCCAGGAGAGCAATCCTAGGGGATTGCTAGCGGATGGGATTTATAGCCCCCAGCTCAGTTTGTTCTCCCTTCGGCACCCCATCGGGTGCCAAAAAACAAGTTTCTGGCCCGGGTACAAGCCAGCCCATCGCAATTTATGATGGAGCTTCCATGAAATTACTTCACTGTAACTTTGTCAGTACCAAATGAATTCACCATAATTAGTGCATTCACTGTGAATCCCAGTGGAGCAATAATGATTTCCAGTTTATTCAAAAAGGTTGCTATTTTCCCTGACAAAAAATGATGACCTAAAAATATCTGGTGTATTTCTCACTACTTTAGTGACTGTAATGATATGTTTGGAAGAAACACCAATTTTCCTGTCTACTGCTTTTGACACAACAACAATTAGTCATAAGCAACAAAAAAATACTTGCATTAGTTAAGAAGTGGTGAGAAATACACAAATGTTTCTGTATTCATTGCTGTTGCAATATTATTTGGTTACATTAATCTGACTCAATTTGTAGGAGCAGGGGTTTGGAAAACATACTCTGTAAAAATTCAAACCTGTTGACAGTAAAAAAGCAAAAGAATTGTATTTCATTAGGATAGTCCTCCCAGAGGAAAAAGATACTTCGGTAGCATCCAGTTAACACATCATGTAATGAAAATAACAATGCAGTTGTCAGGAAACCAGAGCTAGCCTTAGTGCTTTTCTCCTTACAGAGAAGAGAACGTAATCACATCATATTATCTCTGTGTCTTGTCACTGAGTTTCATTGCTATATCTGTAGTTATTCAAGTAAATATATGGAAAAATACATTTGTAAATGTTATCCTCAATCATTTACTTTATCAATCTTTATCAACATGCTAGTTTGTCGCTTCTTTTATTAATCTATTTGATAAACATAAAAAGATATGATGAAAATGGTCACTATTCATATTGCAGAAATTTAGAAAACATTCACTACCACAGCTTTACTGCATCAATTTTTGCCTTTGCTCTCCCCTTCTTTACTTTTCCCAAGTCTTCTTCCCTCCAGACTTTGCTCTTTCAGGTATTCTCTTCACACGTGGCATCTTACACTTGCTTCCCAGTGTGGCAGCATTTTCTGCACATCCATCTTCATAAATAGTGCGTGGGGGAAGAATCTACAATTTCTCTGACAATCCCTATCTGGAGGGTAAGTTCATTCTCCCAGCACCAACAGGTGAGTCACTGTCATTGTGAGTGACACATCACCCTTGTCATACAGACTTGTTCTCTCAGAGTGAGCTGCATCTTTCTCAGCTTTTCCTAGCACCGTGTGCTCATAACACAATTATGAATTTACTGCCTGTTAGACATAAATCTAATGTGGTTTCAAAGTCTAGACTCCCAAGGCCACCATCTATACTCTTAAAGAAGGAGGGATGGTGGCTGAGGTCTGGGGCTCTGTGAAGGTCCAAGCCTGTTTTACTTCTCCATGTGGACTTGGAGCCTTCCCATGTAATGATGGGACATGGGTTAGGCTACGCATGCTATCTCTCTCTCTGGTAAGAGAAATCCTGAGCCTCGCTGCTCCCAAGCAGAATTTAATCAGAGCGTCAGCTACAGCTACGTGGGTAGAAGACACGTGGTCATGGGCCCAGAGCGTGCAGCTCTGATGAGAAGTAAGGTTTGGCTCCCATAAAAGCCAAAAGGAAATTTGCCTTTTGCTCGATGCAAACCCAGGTTCTACCACAGCATGAGGCTATTTCTCCATTTGTTTCTTTTTCTTTCGAAGTTAGATAGCCTCCCTCCCCCACTTCTTCATTTCTTGCTATTTCTGGGAGGCTGAGAAATCTTGTTCTGGTAATTTTTATATCTTGAACACTGAAGAAAATATTTTTGTTTCATTACTGCTCACCCTGCAGAATTTGGGTTTCCGCCGTGCATTTTGCCTTCCAGTTTCCAATTTCACACAAAGACATACTATTGAAACTTAGAATAACTTGCACTACTTGCATTTTTTAAAGCCCTACGGCTTATAGGAGTGATTTAAACAGCACCTATTGCATCAGCTAGACAACTCAGTCTCATTACTTTCTACAGATAATGGGGATCATCTGCTATTAATGAAACTTAATTCATTCACCTCATTTTCCTTGTTGAGTTCCCTCAGCAACAGCCCTCAAACAACAAGTGAATGAGGATGGAAATATTTTTTGAAGGACTCAGCATTGGCACGGGCCAAGCTCTCCAGGACAGAGGCTACGCGAATCCTGCCATGGCAAGACAAGTCCTCTTTGAGGCTTCTCCTTTACAAAAGCTCCTCTGAGAGTGTCTTGCCTCTGACGCGTGGGGGCCAATGAATCCCACCAGAGCCGACATCCAGCAGTGCTGCAGCTTCACCCACTGACTCTCCCCTTCTATGAAAACAGGGAGAGAGTATCAGACACATGGGGGCCCTTTCTCAGAGGGTCCCGGGGTAGGGAACAGGCTTTAAATAACACCAGATTTAGGAAAAATCACTAAAGTGGAGAACTGCCTGCACATCTCCTCCCTGGGGTAGGGTTCGAAATGCTTTACGAAATAAGCGTCGCAGCCGGTTACTGGTGAAGAGCTGAGTTGTTCAAAACTCATTTTGTTTTACTCACAGAATTGCTAGCTTCTCGTATGGAGGGATAGGTCTGATTATAGATCATGAAATGAACGTATATGAATGTTTCCAGGCCTCCTGAGCCTCTCCCTCAGCTTATAAAGCCCTTTGAAGTAAAAACAAAACCAAACCTCTAATTATCTTAAGAAAACCTTTGTGAACAAGGAGCCTTACCATCAGAGAGGAAATTTCACCCATCAGCTATTCTATGCTGATACTCCCATGTAAAATCTTTACCTGCACACTTTCTAAGGCACACTTTCAGAAGGCACCCTCTGGGTGCCTTCTGAAAGTCTTCAAGTGAAGGTTCATCTGTACCAGGAGCCCAGGATAATATGATTTTTCTCTTATTTTTACTGTGTCCTACTGAAAAGTTGCACTGTTGTGATATTCTGTAATAATATCACTGATCATGAAATATTCGGTTTAAGAAATGTAATGAGAAAATCTTACATTTATTAAGTTCATCGACAGTTCATACTATAAGGGGAGATGGCCTGGGTTTCACACAATAAAGCGACACACCCGGCCCCAAATTTGGATTGTACACCAAGGGAGACAGAAGTGTTTGGGTGAGAGCTCTCTGTTGGCATTAATTTCAGGCCTGATGCAAACAGTGCAAATCATTTATCAGGTGCTAAGTAAGTTCCAGGTGCTCAGAGATACCTCCGATCAAAGAAAGAAGAGCAATTTCTGTATCTCAGTGGGTAAACGAGTGATCTCAAGTCCATAAGCTGCCAATGCTGCAGATACTAATGTTAATTTTCACTAATTTGGAAAATCAGGTCAGCTGTATAAATCCTTCACGACCAGTGCATCCAAATTTGAAAATCATAGACGTAAGTAACAAGACATGCAGACTCTGTGGGGGTCACCAGCTGTGCTCGAGAAGCCCACTGGGCTTCAAAAGGCAGAGATATTCAAAAGTAGAATGAGCTGTCCTCCTGAAGGAGGACAGAGGTGGCTTGGTGGACGAGGTAGAGCTGTCCCGTTCCCTCGTTTGTCAGAGCATATTAGGCTAATTCTGAAATTTTACGCTGGCTGCGTCCTCTCCTGATCCTGCGGGCAGCACAACTGACCCCAGGGACACAGATGGTGAGCGACAGGAGGTGAGGGGGAATATGGTTCGGCTGCCTGTGCCGCTCCCCATGCTGCTGCAGAGCCACGTCGTAGCCACGTCGTAGCCTTAAATGAGGGAACTTGGTGGTTGCTGTAAATTACGTTGCCAGCCCTGGGGGCTCTTCCAGTGGTGTTGAGCTGCTGCCACCTCGGATTGAACGCCAAAATGCCAGCCTCTAGCCCGTGGGGCTACGTGCAGGCAGATGCAGTAGCTGTGTGTCCCCTGGGGGCTTCCCAATGCTGGAGAAATCCTCAGAGAGGCAGATCAACCATGTTAAGGGCTGATTTGCATGTCAGTCACTCATACCACTACTTCAAAGCTAATGATCTGATTCTTAGCATCTTTGAAAATATCAGTTGCTACCGAAAATAATAAAAACCAGAAGTTGTGTGCATCCCAAGCAGCTAATGCCCATAGAAAGATCATATAGCATAAAAGGGATTGCCAAGGAAAAGGATGCACCCATTCAAAGCTCTCGGCAACAGCTAAACTCCAGACTGATTGGCTTAAAATCAGCCCCAAAGGCAGTTGAGAGCAGTTCCATACATCCCATGCCACATGTCAAAATTTCGTTGTCTGAAATGGAAATGGTTCATAAATCGCAAGGCAGTGCAAGAGCACGCCAAGCAGAGGACCATTAATTGCGTACTAGAAGAAATAACCTTTTCAACAAGCAAGTTTACAGGGGCTACTGTAACCAGAACGGAAAAAAAGAAACTCTTTGTATTGTCTGTCTTTGGAACTATTTGCCTTCACCTGTCCTGCCCTCAGAAATCTCTGAGTTTCCTTCACAGAATTCCTTAGCAGCTGGAAGGCCAGTGTTCGGTTGGATAATGCAGGAGGTACAGAATCCTTTGCTTTGCTGAACGAAGCACCGACGGCTGCGTCTGACCAAGGGCCCTGGCATAATCAGGCGTATGCTATACAAAGTATGTTTCACTTGCTAGGGCAACAGTGTTTTTGCTGTTCTTCAAGCCTTTCATTATTGGCCCTCAAGATAACCACATCTGTTGGGCTTGCTGTACCACGGATGCATTGAGGGTTATGTCATGTGCAGGTCAGATGTCTCTCTAAGAAGATATGGGTTAGTTCCTGAACGATGAAAAGCAATAGATTGTCCACCATGTGTGTGCATGCGTACATGTGTCTGTATATCATGTATATATTATAATGCCTGTTTTTTGCAGACGGAGGTATTGACTCTGTGAGTGCCTATGCATGTACATGGGAGGAGGAGAACTGATGTAACTGTGACTAACTTACATGTCAAAAGCGAGGCGTGTGCGTGCTTGTAAACTTGAAATACAGAAGAATAATCTACACACACACTCTCAGGCAGGAGTAAAAGCCTGCGGACATTTCAGGATTGACAGCATGCCAGACTCTCCAGAGAGCTGGTTGGTGGAGGGTTTGTTTTTTTAAAACTTGTAAAACAAGAATTCCCAGAAGGCAGCCCGTCTGCAGGCAATTAGGAGGAACCCACAATACCTCTACGTGGGGCGCTTTGCTTGTACCGAGGCAGCACGTAGCCGGGTGGGCATGGGTGTTGTCACACATGCTGGTGCAAGTGGGACAGTAAGATCACACCGAATCGCTGCCTGAGTTTCTGCTGCATTGCCCCCCTGAAGGGTTTTCAGTATCATTTTTGTGTGTAGACCAGCCAAGGGGCTCCACACCTCCGTGCTGTGCCTGGGAGGAGCATGTTGTTATACTTGGAAAAAAGAAACCTCTGTCTTCCAGCAGCCTTTAAAATTTTCCCTCCAGTCATTAAGACCCAATAAAACTGTTAGCACCTCCTCAGATATCCTATTTTCTCATACCATCTTTCAGGTGCGCTGTATGGGCTTCCCTGTTTAGTACATGCAGGATACGTTTTAAGAGTCTCATGAATTATTTTGGGTAAAGCAAGAGGAAGCAAACTCCTGGCTTCTGAGGGAGGTTAATGTGGCAGCAGCTCCACAAATGGGTATCCTGGACCTCAGCCTGATCCTCTGTCCTACCCAATCTCCTTTCCACTTAGGTATGATTTCCAGGCAGGCAGCCGGAGCACGGGAGGTGGGGGTCTCGCTGGAGCGGCTGCCCAAGGCAGGGGGATGCCTGGGGTGGCTGTGGAGGATCCGGCGCTGAGTGCTTGCCTTCCCCAGGGTCTCCCGCCCTACTTGGCGCAGAGTTCAGGTACGACTGGAATCGGAAAATGGAGAGACCATAGAATATTTAGAAACATGAACAAAGGTTGCTAGAGAAAGTGCAGCATGCACAAGGAGAACATCCACGGGCAGCTTTCGCAGCAGGCAAAGGAAGGTCCTCTAGATGCGAGCTCATCGCCTTTATCAGATTACACGCCTGTATTCCTCAGGGTTTGTTTCACTTTTGCAAATTCTGGGTTTTGTTTTGAGCTTTATTGCCCCAAAGGGATAAAAATTAGAGAGCCAGCTTTTTTACAAAACTCATTCCAGCATTGTTCCAATATGAGAACTTTTTCCTTTCTTTCCTTGGCACTGCAAATACCTGCATAAATCTAATTACATCTATTTACTTTGCATTAGCATATCCCTTCTCCCTTGTCAAATCACCATGCACTGGTTCCTCAGTTTAAGGATTTCTTGTATTTCAGAAATTAGCACAGAAAGGATCATACTTGCAGGAGGGAAAGGGCATTAGAGCTACCTTACAAAAAGTAGTTTCTCATACAACGCGTTTTAGAATCATAGAATCGTAGCATCATTTAGGTTGGAAAGGACCTTTAAGTAAGATCATCAAGTCCAACCGTTAACCCAACACCACCATGCCCACTAAACCATGTCCCTAAGCGCCACATCTACGCGTCTTTTAAATACCTCCAGGGATGGTGACTCCACCACTTCCCTGGGCAGCCTGTTCCACTGCTTGACAATGCTTTTTGCAGATATTTTTCTTTTTTGGAAAACTTTCCACTTTTTCTGACTTGAAAATGAAATATTTTCGTTAACAAGTATGGATTTGGGTGGTTTTGTTAAAAAAGAAAAAAAAAAGTTATACCGTTTTTTATTCCTTTTCCCCAAACCTGTTGAAACAGTTGGCATAACAAACTACCTAGGCACTTGGCTTGCATCAGTCCCCATGGGAATAAGATATCTAACAGTTAGACATCTAAATAGCCTAACTAATTGCCTTCTGATAAAGAGACTTTATGGAATAAGCCATTCAGCCCACACGATTGTCTTCCTTACCTTCCGAGAATACCATTACAGCTGTCAGAGGGCTCCTAGGCCTGGTAGAAGCTAAAAGTTAATTGAGGATAGAGGGATTGCTAAATATCTTGATTTTCATGGATAGATCTGGTGTGAATCTCTGCTTTCCACAAGCTTTTATGTACAGAATTAATCAGCTTAAAGACAGAACAGCAGATGCAATGTTGGTACTTTCCACAGGGCCAGCGTAGCTGTGATGACGGGTACTTTTTCCTCTTTCCTCACTGATAGAATAATATCGGCATGCTAAAATTGCTACAAATAGCAGCACATATTCTGGCTGGGTATAAATGCCCCCTCTCTAAAGAAGTTGCCTTGCCTCAGCAGCTAACCCAGGATCCCATTAGTTAATCCAGTGTTCATTTTCGGAGGCCGTCTGGGAGATGAAACTGGGAGCAGGCACCATCTCCCCGTACAGTGCAGAAGTCCTCATTGAAGGCAGGCACCAGGGGGTGGGGAGAGCAAGGTCTGGGAAGACCCCAAAGCTCCACTGCAACATAAAATGTCTGTATCATCATCTCCAGGGGAGAGGGAGCTCAGGGCTGGAGGGATCGTGGTCTGGGGCTGCTGGGAGCTGCTGGGGAACCACGTATGTGGGCTGAGATCCCCTGCCTGCTGGGGACGTTCAGTTTTCTGCCAGGTTGTCCCAGTCCTTAGAGCAAGGCTGGGCTCATGCCTGAGACTTGGGACAGTGTGCTACAGCAGGACAAAGTCACTGCAAAAGCTGCGCTGAGTAGAGGTATGGGCAAGAAGCACGGTTGGGAGTTGGACAAGAGGAACAGAGAGCACACCAGACCAGAGGACAAGTCAAGAGCATGATCAGACATTAGAGGTAGAGAAGACAAGGAGCTCACACTGGACCAGGTGCTGGAGCAAAACAAGGTCAGAAGCAGGAACCAGGGTAAAACAAGAAGAAACATGGCTTCAAGCTTAGCCAGAAAGAGCTGTAGTGATTGTCTCCTCCGGTGTCCGGGTGGGGACAAACCTGGGGCCGCAGGTGGATATGAGGTTTATTGGGCCCTCAGATCCACCGGGATAAAGGGGGGCCAGGCTGGCAGTCACTGGAGGCAGGGACTGAGTGGAGCCAACACCGCCAGGGAAAAATAAAAGGATAACACCATCCCACTGAAGGCATATTTAAAAATATAATATGGCTCTGAAAACCACAGCTAAATAATATGTTGTTTTAGCTAATTACATATTAAGAACCTTATTCCCAGAGACAAGTAGAGCCTAGTTTAAATTAGCACATTGCCTGGTAATTAAGAAATTTGCTACAATAACAACAACGCAACTACCCAAAAACAACATTGTAAAAATAACTTTGTGAAAAACCTTTGACTGTTTGTTAAGGTCATTAATTAGAGGAATTATGTCACAAATATTCTGTTAAGCCAGTGGTGGTGTAAACCAAGACGTAGCAACTGCTGGTGAGCAGATACAACAGAGACTTTACATTGTATGAAAGGAAGGAATATTACATGCAGACTATAAAAACACATCAACATATTAATTGTTGTGCACCTCATGTATTTTCAGTAATCGTAAACTGATATGTATATGATATAGCTAGAATTGCTGTTGACTCCAATAGTTTCAAATGAGAGGAATCATATAGATAAATCCTGTGTGGACATGGAGTGGAGGAATTCACTTTCAGCAATTCTGGTCCTATTACCACAACCTTTCATTTCATTCCCTTTGGCCCCCCATCCTGGAATATATTAACACCTTTTTTTTCAATCTATGAAGCCATGGGCATGACAGGCACCAAAGGCCATTCCAGGGCTGCTTTTCATTCCCCTTTGGCTTATTTCTGGACCTCTTTTGGGAAGGGTGAGGGTCCTGATGGTGCTGTCTGAGAACACATTACCTGTTCTTTCTGTGTGATGCACATTTGTTTAAATCCTGCCCCACTACCTGCTTGGATGACCTCTTCCAGCACTGACCACCACAAACTTATTGTGGGAGGAGTCCTTTTATTGCTTACAATTTTACTGCCCTTTCATGTAAGCATCATCCTGTTCCTTTATTATAAAATACAGTCGAGAGAACAGATTGATCTGTGTTATACCCATCATAATCAATCAAGTTCTCACTACATCATCTTTCTCCCAAAGATAACTATTCCCTGGTTTTGTATTCTCCTCATTAAGTGTAAGTCTCACCAAATCTCTAACTCTGTTTTTCTTTCTTGGATCTTTTCTAAGTTACGTGCTTTCTTGAGATGAGAAATGTATTGAAGAAAACATTCCAGATACATTATTTATATATATACACACATACATTCTGTTTGTACTGCTCAGTTCAGTAGTTTCTATCTCTAGTTAATGAGTTTTTATGAGTATTTAATCAGCATTAATGCATGATGTTTACTGCTGCTGTATATTTCACTGATGCTCAGAAATTCTCACAGTGTTTTCCATAGACCCAGCCTAGAAACTAGCAACATACAAATACATGGCTTTTTTTTCTAACATCCACACCCGTTACATCTAATCAAATAAAAACCTCTGACTTCAATTACATACATATTGCCCAATGTATAAATCTATTTAAATCATTTAAACAAGTTTCTTATAATTTCCCTTAACTTTTATTAATCAAAATTACTTCGAATCAAAGTTCCTCAGTTTATGTAACAGGCACAGCAGAGGGTGCGAGTGTAAGATCTGCTCAGCGTGGGACCCTAACTTGTTACCTGTGTGGTCATGAAGGGTTACGTGCAGTATGCACCACATTTCTGATTCTCTAATGCTGATGTACATCAGTGTTTTAAATGGGAAGATATGTGTGAGAAGGAAAACATAAGACTTTCAGGGAAAAGTCAGGACTTCCTATATGGGTGAATAAGAGAGAGGAGTTGAGAAGCAGGAAAGAAGAGGAGTAGGAAGAAAAGTGGGCAGTGGATTTTTCAGTTGAGGGGGTCACTTACCCTAATGCCATACTGTCATACAGGCAGTGGTCAGGATGGCCGGTTCATTGGGCCAGCGCTGCTCAGAGCAGCGAGCCGTGACACTGCCGCTTCCCGCAGCGTGACGTGCAAGGCAGGCAGGCTTCATCTTGGGGCTGGTTCATCTTGAGCCCTGCACATGAACCATTGCCACAACTGCAGACAAACTGGTGGGTGGCCGGTTACAGTGACAGGACAAAAAAAGCCATGAGAGACACTTAACACTTGGACGTGAACCGCCAACTTCCTTCCCTCCATGCATTCCTTGAGATGACTTTGGATGCGTGCACTCAGTGATATATGCTTTCAATCTGCACCCTATGTCTTTGGGGAGACGTGCACATGCACTGAGTATAACCAACTAAAATGTTGCCATCTGGGCCCTACCCTTCAGGGTTTCTCACTGAACCCCATGGCGGGGGGGACAGACGATGCTCTGCAAAATGCTTTGCTTCTGCAGCAACCTCAGAAGAGGCCAATAGAGGCAGCAAATACTCTTGGTAAGAAGCAAGGCAAGGATGACAGACAGCCTGAGGCCCTTAGGTCTTCCCAGGAGCTTCTCAGGGTGCCAGCTTAGGTCTCAGAGTGCTAGGCCATTGCTTGAGTGTTCTCAAGAGTCAATAGGGAGGGAGGCAAATCCATCCCCCCCCATGGCTACGTGGGAAGCATCTCTGACGCAGCCCCCGCATTCGCTGCCTGACATTGGGTAACATGAATACTCTCCCTCTTCATGAACATCCTATAGAGACACCTGCCTGCTTACTGTATGCTAATTGTCCTCTCCTTCTGCTGTTTGAGCTGTGTCCCATTCTTTCTTTTTTGCTTTTTACCTGTGACATTCACTTGAAGTCTTTCAGATTTATCTTCTTTGAAGAACATGGTCTTGGTGGCTTTTACAACACCCTTGTGGCATGGGTTATAGGTTTTGAATATATGCACCCAAAAGCTACCCAGAAAGCTAACAATATTGAAAAATGAATTACTTTGTACTGGAAGGAGTTCTGCACCTCAGGGATCCTCATCAGGATGGATGGAGCGGAGGATTCATTTCAGAGAGACGTAACCCAGGGCTCTCAATGCAATTCCTACAGACGTGTCACTCAAACACGGGTTTGCCAAACCAACTTCCTTGTGTAAACATCAACTTCATCATATTAATTACACTGTAAAATTCATATGCACTCACTCAATATTTGCAAATGATCTGCTTGCAGCAGAATCCTTTTTTTTTTCTTTCTGAACTGCACACGCACACTTTGTGGCCCATAAAAAAGTGTACGATAAAAAGAAGTTTAAATACTAGCTGACCCAAGCCTATACACATTTGGAGAGAGCTGCAATTTACTCAGCTGAACTCATTTCCCAACAGTATATTTAAGGGTAGAATGTAATTTCAAGGTCTAACGGCTGATAAAGTTAAATGTGCACACTGGAGAAACAAAAGGTGCTGCCACTGCTGCAGATGATTCCAGTGCCGATCCGTTCACATACATTCCCGTATTGAGGTGATTCTCCCCAAAAACACGATGTACTCAGCCATGTTCCCTGGGGAGCGCAGGGGCTGCGGGGGGAGCCGGGGGGTGCAGTGGGGTGTGGGGAGGACCGTGGGGAGGAGACGAGGGGGCGAAGGCGCTGGGAGCCAGTGGCAAGGGGGACAAGAGGGGTGAAGGGGAGAGGAGGGTGTTCGGGCAGGGGGTTGGGGCACAGAAAAGACCCTTTTCTCCATGGCTGGGAAGAGAAAAGAGACAAGGAGCAGGAGCAGGGAAGTGTGAGAAGACGGGGAGTAACTGCTGGATATAGCCTGTAGTCCTGCTCCTGCAGTGAGGACAACCTCCAGATGACACACAGTTGACTCTGCTCAGCCTGGAAAGGCACTATCACTTGATGGCCTTGCTGCACTAAAGCCATTTTGCCTTCCGAGGGTACCAGCTGGCTCCTCATTGCCAAAACTTGGCTGAAGATCAGTTTAAAAACCAAGCTCTACTTTTTTTGTGCTTTTCCCTTGTGAGAACTCCTGTTCTCACTTGTGATTAAAGCTGGAGCTAAGCAAATGCCGAGACAAAAGGAAGGTGTTGTTTAAAGTATTCTCTGCAAGAGAGCTGGAGAAGTACGTTTTGGGCTGTTCTAACCCAAACAATCCTCATTTTGCTAAGCTGAACTGCCAGAGCTTTCAGTACCGAGGGCCAAAGCAAATCTCTTATCTTTGTGTACTTGTCAAGAATGGGAATTTAGTTTATAAAGAGTGTTTCAATTTGGATTTAGTAAAGAAAATACAACTAGGGAAAGCTGCACTTCAATTTTGAAGAAGCCACAAATGTGAAGGGCCAAATCCATGATGGGTTATAGGGACAGATTTGAAAGGAGATCCTGGTGCCTGAAGGAGAATGTGGCACCTTAACCCCAAGCCCTGCTGAGCTGAACTCCGCAGCACCTTGTCTGCTACCAGAAATCTCTCCTGCTCTCACCTCTTACATTTATCCCACTAAAGCTATTTCCCTCTACGGAAAAGAATTAGGGGTGCCTTATGCCAAATGGCACAGCATATGGAGGTGAAAGGAGCTGTCTGGCCACCTTCCCCGGCTCACCCTCCCCTGTGTCCTCAGCAGATGTCCTGGCCCCTCTCCCCCGTCCCTCCGGCAGCCCGCTGCCCACGGTGCCTGGGGGGAGCTGGCAAAGAGACACAGGTTCAGACCCTTTTGGGAGCATGGTCAGAGCATAGTGTCATAGGAGAAGATGCCACTCCAGGACGACAGGGGCAATCCTCATGTGCAAAGAGGGACCACTCCACCTTGAGGAGCAGCCGCTGTGAACGCACCACCACAAAGCCACCTTTTGCTGGAAATATTCGGTGCCGAGCCTGCAACAGCCTCAGCCAGAGAGCAGCGATGTACAAACACCATGCTGTGCACCATGTCTTCTGCACGGCTCTCCAGGGGAGAAGCTCTCTGGGGCCTGTAAAGGTTGTGTCATACATGCCCCGGGCCAGAGCTGCTGTGGCTGGGCGAAGAGCCCGTCAGAACTATGAACCATCATGTCAAAGAAATGAATGTTAATCTGTGCCCAGAGAGGGTTTCAAATGCTACCGTACAGGGTTAGAGAGCCAGCTGCTCCTGTTTAACCCGGGCAGAGAGCAGCCCAGGGGTGGGCTGCTGTGCGAAGCAGCAGATGCAGATTCAACAGCAGAGAAAATAACCAGACCAGCAAATTCACGGCAAAACCCTGAATGTTTTCTGTACTGAGCCAGCCACAAAGCCTTGTATTAAAGAAACAAATCAGACGTAGGAAAGAAGAGAAGTAAAACCCAGCATGGCAAAGCTACTGATACAAAAAGAAAATCCAGGGACTGGAAGTGAAAGGTTTGCGGCGTGTTCACCCCAGGACCTCCCGATGGGACTGAGAGGCGGAGGTGATGCATCAGCACAGGGCTGCTGCCACCGGGTGCCCTGCACCCTGCAGCAGGGACGGGGCTGGGGCTGGGAAAGCCCTTTTTCCCTGCCCTCCTGGAGGCCCGCCGGGAGTTGTTGTTTCTAAGCAATTGCATATCCCACCAAAATCCAGAGCTTAAGCCCGGCTACTCAGCCTCCCCTGTGAATCTGGGCTAGCGCAGCAAGGCACTGATAGCTTGCAATGCCTGGAAACCTTCACCAAAATTGTGATGCGAGGTCTTCCTCTGAGCTCAGGGATTTGGGTAGAGGTGGTGGGACAGACGCGAGCTGAAGAAAAACTGGCAAAGACTCATTTTGCAGAGAAGGTTCTACAAAACAAGGATTTTAAACCAGTTCTCCCTCCACACAGAAGTATTTATCATTCATACAAAAAAGGCAATCACCTGATCGTGATAAAAATCACATTCATAAATGGGAAAGGGGCAACTGCTAACCCTCACTCTGAAAGGGAGGGAATGCAATTGCAAGGAAAAAAAGAAAATATGCAAGGTATAAAACAGGAAACTGGAAGCTGTGACAGCTTAGGACAATCTACCAGTTCATAAACTCAAAATAAAACCCTTCTGGGTAAGGAGATGTCTGCCCCGAGCACCCTGGCCTGGATGCTGCACTCAGAGCCACAGGCTGGGGGACAGCGCGGGGACCTTTGTTGCCTGCGACCCCCAATCTGCCACAGGTCTCTCTGCTGCACAGGTAAAGTCCTTTGTAATGGACAGGGTATCACCTTATTTTTTGAACTGTCCCTTGCACAACCCTGCCTTTGTCTTCCATGGGGTTTCTAAGCGCTAAGCCAGGTACCTATAGAAAGAGGGGAAACACTTAGTCTCTGCTACTGCGATTCACAATTAGACATTGTAACACTACAAACAGTCTAATGGTCTGGGGAGACTGTCTGATTATGCCATAAAAAACGTCACTAAAATGTTGGATTTAAAAGAAAAATCCTCTAGCCCTGGAAAAACTCATTAAAAAGTCATTATTAGGTGGGACTGCCATAGCAGAAGGAGGTGGGTGTTTGTGTAATGGACCTTGCATATGCACAGAAGGGCCTCCTGGTGATGCCATTACGATGCGAGATTACAATGGCTAAACAATTTCAGGGCCAATCTACAGAGACCCCATTGAGTTACAGAAATGAAACAAGGTTCTGCTGTGCAGAAGTCCCACTACTGCTTACAAAAACAAGGAAAAAAGAAATACATTGTCTCTAGTTTTACTTTGCTGCAGAGACAGTCTCGTAAAGCGAACCTCCCACCTTTTCCAGGGTTCCCACGCGCCAGCAGTCAGAGGGTGCTGTAAATCAGCACGACCAGTACAGAGCACACACCAGCAGTGCACCCTGGGCAGGAGGGCTGGTTTCAGTTCAAAATGTCTCCACAAGGTATAATACACCTAAGTACACCTAGGCACTTTTAACCTACCGTCAGCTGACAGGTAGGTGCATAGCAAAGAAATGTACAGCATCATATTTCACTAAGAAAAAATGTTTACCCTGTCCTCATTAAATACTGAGCTGGCTATAAATGTTTACATGTCTTCACTGGGAAATAATTTTTTCTGAGCATTTGGCCTGGTCTTTGCCCTGTCCTCACGGGTAGACATGTACACCTGGTGCACTGCGATGAACCCAACTGTTACGGTAGTTGGCTCGGAGAGCGGGGCGGCTGCAAAACCCTACGTTTCATTAGATTTCCTGCAGTAGCTCCCATCCACCAGGGCCCTGTTGCCAAAGAATATGCTAAAACCTGGTAACTTTTTTTTTTTTTTTAACAAATTGTTTCTTGCACAGAAACTCACAGTTGTATTTACTGCTCTTAAAGCCTTTTGATTTCTCAGCTGAACCCCGTTCAGCTGTGGAGGTTGCTGGAGGGAACTGAGGGCCCCGGAGAGCTGGGGCTATAAGGACTGAGCCTGAACCAGTGCATGATGCTCCCAGCTGTGACCCCGCTACCTGTTCTGAAAATGCTCTCATTTAAATGAAATAAAACATCTTTGACGAAGGTGTGCAATTGCCTGGTCCAAAAAATTCCTGAATCAGTAAAAGGTAAGGTAACACATAACCCTTTTCTTTCCCCCGCTGTGACCAGGCATGCCCAGCTCCCTGCAGATGTGGCAGCCCTGGCACAGCAGCGGGAAGCCTGGTGTTGCATGCTGTGTGCACCAGGGGCTTTTTCTGGACAACATCTGTTTCCCATTAGCCTGTAACTGACAGTTGACATCTATTTTACAGAAAACCAGTAACCATACCATTGTGGTAGCTGGAATAGAGTCTGGTAAATAATATCCACTTTCATGACAAACAAACTGGAGCTTCTTTTCTTTTCTATTTCCATCCAGCTGCGGTCATCAGGAAAAATCTGTGCAAAAGCTCAGGCAGGTTTACCGTTACACCCAGAGAAACTCCTGAAGCCACCCATCAGTTCGCAGTGTTATTTTCCTACCCATTTCCAAACCCTCTGATGTATTCACAGGAAAGGTTGCCATAAACTGGTTGCTCACCTGGGTTGCAGTGTCCCAAATCCCTATGCCCGCTGGCAGCCAAGCTGCTTGCGCTTCTGCGCACACCAGCAACAATTTGGGGGAGAGGACCTCACCTCTTGCTGTGCCCGTACGGGAGAGGCTCCCTCCAAGTTTTGGAAGTGTTTCGTGTGCTCACAGAGGCAAACATCGGCTGAGGTAGGAGCTACCAAACTGCGCATAAAGTGCAGGCTGTTGTTCCACTTTTAAACATATTTACAATATTTCAATAATGGTGTAACTAAATATGTAATTAGAGTGGAGCCAAGTGTCTTGGAGCGTAACTTCCCAATTTAGCTTTGAGTATAGCCTGAAATAGCTACATGCAGGCAAAGCACCATTTGAGAAAAAAACCTTTGCTGAGAGGGTTTGCCTGGGAACCTCCCCGACCCAGGTGGCTCAAAGGGAGGGCTGGCCACTTGCCAGGACTTGTCCTATTCTTTGGATTAATTCCCAGAGTAACTTCAGGAAACTTCCTGGCCCTTCTGCATAAAAAAACACCTTTCCCTATAAAAGGTTAAGCCTTAAAATACCCACTGGGGAACAGACCTTGGAAGCAAACAGCATTACCGACCAGCGATCGGTGGCCCGACGAGGAAGAGGACTGGATGGCGGTAAGAAATAAAATCTCTCCTTGCATTTCCTTGGGCCCCTTTCTTTCCGCCTACAATAAATGAACTCTCAGTGCTAAGCTAAGACAGATCACTTGGACTTCCTCTGCAATATCCAGCTTATTTTAGTGAGGTGGTAAGCAAAGGTGTGAATTCAGCCAAGGTTATCAGTTTGGACGAGCTGCTGACTGTCAGTTATCCAGGCAAGCTGTGCTTGGATCTACAGGAAAGTTAGCCATCTACCACATCTGCAATGTGAAGCTCGTTGTGTGGACCTGAGTGCTGCGTCCAGGACAAAAGTACCAATGACTTGAGGTTTTCACCCTGATTTCTTCAGGGAGAAGGAGAGCATTACTGCAGGAAGGCTCTCGCTAGGTTTGCTGAGACCAGTGTCCATCTGTCAAATGGTTCCTCACCAAAGGGTGTAATAACCCAGATAAATTATGTGTATACCACAGCACCTAGAAACCTCAATTACAGCTCCCACTGTAATATTTAGCTGCATTGGCTTTTATTGCCATTAAGTGTTAAGAAAAAAGGGAATAAATGGGAACTGCCTTCATGCCCTTAGGGGTGCAGGTGTGGAATGGACATAATTAGTACATGAAGGGGGCTCTAGATGCAAATGCAGACCTGTATTTATTTACTGCTATTGTGGAACCCTATATACCATATGCTATACTTAAAATGGCTAATTTTAAGGGTTCAGAAAGTCATGCTAGGCATAAAAATATCCAGACACTGTCTTAGAAATTATTACAGTATTAATAAAATTATTTAGTTGCATTCTAATTTTAAGGTTTTGGTTATTCTCAACTCTTTTTTTTAGGGCTTTTTGTGCTATAAGGAAGAAATCTGAATAGAGCAGCGTAAGCATGGATCACAGAACTAGGGCTGGAAGAGATGTCAAGGATCACGTAGTCCGCTCTTCACCCTGATGGCTGGATTCAGTGCTCCCTAAACCAGTTCTGTCAGATGTTGGTTTGGCTGGTTCTTAAAGATCTCCAGAGATCTAAATGCAGTTTATTCCCATTTGCGACAGAAATGCTAAGTGTGAATGGAGAATGGATGGGAAAGTCCAAGTGTGGAAGGTCCAGGAGAAACAGCAGAAGAATGGCAGGGGTTGATAGCACCTTTCTTAGCAAGTCATCAAGATTCCATCATATCTACAAGGAGCTTCCCCAGACACCCCAGACTAAGAAAACAAGGAACTACCTAAAACAGAGGACAGTCTACTAACACACTAAGAAAAGTCATTAAGAGGTGATGGTGGGAAGATAAAAAAGGCAAAGACAAAGAACAGGGTTGGAGCCTTGCCGTGCCCAGATAAGAAGACAGAGGACAGTGGGTGAATCCTGTACACAGAGTTGTGACAGGGTGGAGAAACAGAAGACCCTAATTACTCTCTGCTCCCAAGGGGTGCAAAAAGCATGCCCAAAACCAGCACAGGGTCACCAAGCTACCTGGAATCCATGAGAGGTGATGAGGACTCAAGCTGATCCCACTTGTGCTCCTTGTAATCACGAGGATCAGACCAGACCACCTGGATACCACTTTCCAGTACCTAAAGGAAGGTTACTGAGAAGACAAGGCCAGGCTCTTTACAAAGGTGCAGAGTGGAAGGATAAAAAATAGTGGTTATAAATTGAAATCGTGGAGCTTCTGCCTTGACCAAGGAAAAAGTTTTCCCAGAAAAGTTGTGAAATCACCACCTCTTGGCTCTGTGGACCTGACTGCTGCATTGCACTAACGCAGAAGTTGTACTAGAGATCTCCAAGGTCCCTTCCAACGTGGATTACCCTATGGTCCTGTGATACACACATTTTTGATGCATGTGAGTATGTGGCTATGAAATGTGTGAATGAGTGAAATCAATTTTATATTAAACACAATCACATTCCCCTATAAGGTCTTTCACGGAGGTGTGCTACGTTGCTGCTACAACTTTGCAAAATTATTTTTCTAACATCAAAGCCGAAATCTTCCCTGCAGAAACGTATGTCCCTTACTTGTCTGATCCACAGTGAGAGTGGGACAAGATTTCCTTCCTCTTTCCAGCTGCCTTTTACATGTTGCATGACTCCTCAGTTTCTCCTCAGTTCTTTCCTCTCTAGATATAACAAACTCTCTCTGTAAACCTTCCCTTGTAAGAGATGTTTTCTGGACTTCTGCATATTCTGCACGAGGCTCTGTGGTTTGCATCTTTGTTAAGAACAAAGCCCAAACCTGGACGCAGCATTCAGTCTGGAGACTTTTTAGTGCAAAAATAATGAAAAAAGAGTAACTCCAGATGCCTATGAGGCCATACCATGTATCAATTAACCTCTGAATAATGTAAAATATATTCTAACAACGTGAGAGTTTGCGTTACTGTTAGGTCAGGAGCAAGTTGCAATCCAAGTTGGAGGTCAGGGTGGTGGCTGCAGAGGACAGGTTCTGTGGAAACATCCGAGTTATCAGGGGAGAGAAAAATACCAAATGAGGGAGTGGGCTAGGCTCTTGTGCTCAGCACCTCCCACCCAGCACCACTTTCACATGCTCAAGGCAAGATTTGGGGGCCTGTAAAGAGTTTCCATCAAAGCAGAGAAAAGAAAATACATTTACATGTATGCTAACAAATGCAGATTCAGCATTTGAAGCCACTCTGCTGTGTCCACACAATGAGGTCCCTGTGATGGCAAGGTAGATATACCTGCTGTGAAATAAAACTCCAGTGGCACAAAACAATTATATCTCTGGCATATGCACATCCTTCATCAGACATTACCCAGGAAATATGCAGTTTAACCAGTGTTAACAAGTTTATCAAGATAACCAGAACTTGAAGACAAATATTTCCTTTATTCTGTTATTCCCTTATTAAGACTGTACATACGATGGGAATGAGTCTCCACTCATTCACACACTGCAGAGGCTCTTGCAGTGCTCTCAACCTCCTTCCTTGCAAAGGCACCTTTTCCAGTTCAGGGTAATTTCACTAACCTGATGTTGAAGGTGGAACTGTGGTGCTGTAAAATATCTTCTTTCCTTAGCACCAGGCACTGACCCAGCTCTGAGGGACAAAATCACAATGATGGGCACTTAATTTTCTACTGCTGTGAGTAAATCTACGTGTTCAGAAAAACATTCCTAATTGCAGATTGGTTTTGTGGGTTTTGTACCGCCACTGAAAATTAAAGTCCAGCCTCTCAAATAGTCAACTCCATTGTCATCAATATCAGGTTTAATGCCTGAAAGTTTACAAACAAACTAGGGTAACGACAGACTGGAGAATAGTACCTTGGTACCTCATTTACCATCACTTGGTTCTTACAGGCCACAAGTGCCTGTGTTATTAGTCCAACCGTTTTATGGGGTTACACGGTCCTTTATGAGCTGCTAATCACTTGATTGTGCTGAATTATTGCAGGCTATGATATTTTGTGCAGCGCTGCCTGGCAGCGCTCTGCTGTGAGCTTTGCAGCGCAGCCGGGCGCCCAGCCCCAGCTCGCAGGCGCTGCCCGGCAGAGGTGCTTGACCGGGTGGCTGCTGCACCAGGTCATCCCTGGATGCAGGCTTTCCGCACGGGGCTCCCACGTACAGCGCAGCGCAGCCGCGGGAAACACGGGCATCTATCATGTCCCTGCTCCAGCATTCATCCACTGCAGCCTTCCCCGTATACCCCATGCAGTCAGAGCAGAGACCTGGCAACTTGCTCTGCCCAGCATGGGGGATCAGGAGAGAGGCGTGGTGCTACCAGCACGCGTGTCGTGGCTCTTGCACACGCAGGCGATGCAGGCGGCACATCTGGTTTCCTCAATAGCGGGCACGATGCTGGATCTGTGCGGAGGACGCAGTTTCTGATGTGTAGCTGGGCCAGGGCGAGGAGATAGCCAGGGTGGGCAGGACGTGTCCTTGGAGAGGAAGGGATCCCTGGGAGAGGTGGGTAGGACGTGCCACAGCACTTGGGAGAGGGTATCCAACCACCCACTGTCACTGTGTCCTTGCCCAGCACCGTGTTGCTTTGCGAGGTGTTAATACTATTTCTTTCTGGCAGGTTGCACCAATACAGGTAACATCCAAAGGCTACTTCTTATGTATATAGTGCTGATCACTCCAGAGCGTGTCACACATGGATACAGTGCCCAGTGTGCCTAACTCACATCCCTTCCACGACTGCAAACACCTTACCTCCACATGGAGAGGGCAGTGGAAAGCCCAGCCCTTCAAATGGTATAAAAGCTGCATGCAGAGTTATGCTTTTTGATCACTGTTTTCTTTAACCACAGGGACTACTAAGAAAAAGAGGATTTGTGTTAATATTACTACTGCTTTCTGGAAATGGAAGGCAGAGGTATATTATCTATGCACTAAACTCAGGATTGCTGCTGCGACCCAGCGGCGGAGATAACACCGATAAGCTTTGTGCCACCAAGCAAAGTAAAATCAGGGAGACCGTCCCATAGGGCAGGTAATGGAATAGACGGAGTGACAGCCCTGTCACTTCTTGGTACCTTGCATACAACCTGTGGCCCTTCAGGTGGTAGTCTTCAACTCTGCCCTTTAAAATATTGGCAGAGAATTTGGGTTTCCTAACAGCATTCCTGGTTTTGTTCTTGGTCCTCCATGGACCTGGCAGACACCCCCTGAGTGCCACCAGATCACGGGCTGAGAGCAACTGCTCAGAGGCACCAGTGGGAGGATTTCACCAGCAATGAGCACTCAGGTGAGCAGGGAGGAGGAAGGTTTTTCTTCACTAAGACCTTCCTTCCTTTCCTCACCCTCTCGGCAGGATTAACCACGCGTTAAGAGTTTAATTTCTAGAACAGGCTACACAATTCTGGATTTTGAGCTCTGGGGAAAAAGGGGGAATGACACAGAAATTATCAGGAGAAAGGCAATCTATTTTTCTTAGCTGACAGTGGGAATTCACCCTCCTTCCCTGCTTATGAGCACTGACGTGGGTCACAGGACGGGCCACTTTAGTGAGAGGTGCCCCATAGGTGCTGCTGTTAAATTCCTACTCACAGCTCCCATAAGCAGCAAAATCAACAGCAACTGAAGGCCTTCCAGTGCAGAGCTTCTACAAAGGCCAAAGGGTTTTGGTTAAGATGATCACATCATTTATTCTGAGAGCTCAGTTTTTAACATCAGTGCATTTATTATAATCCACCATATGGATTTGCCTTGGATTTAATACTTCGGAAAAAATTTTTTAAGTTTGGAAAGAGAGCTTAGGAAATCCAGGACTTCGGCAACCAGACACAAGATGAGATGATTTGCAACCTGTGCAGGATATATCTATTGCTCTCAGCCTGGCTTTCATTTCAGAAATGGGTATTAGCATGTGGCAAGGGCTCAGTATCACCTCCTTTTCTTTAAAGAGGAAACATTTCCGTTCCTGCTTTAAATTGTTCCTGCACATTCTTGGCTGTCACGTCAGCTCTGCCGTCGTCAAACCAGATTCAGGTGTGCAGCTGGAGCGACCCTGCAGGAGTTGGTGGCTTTGCCCCAGATTTCCAGGAGTGTTAATGAAATCCAAAGCCGGGCCTTGGAGATTGTCCGTGCTCCAAGTAAGGGTAGAGGCAACTGAGAAGAAGTTATATTAGAGGGGGAAGACACAATTTCTGAGGCAGAAGTTAATTCTAATAAGTAATTGTTATTTCCACCTCTCAACAATGCTTTGATCTTTCTGATGGTGCTCAGCACAGAGAAATAAGACTTGGCACAGCTCCAGGCTCAGCAGGCGCCTGGAGATTTTGCCTTGTGTAGCTCCTCACAAGGGCGAAGCTCCGACCTCGGGGAGAGCAGCGGGGAGTCGCCTCTGCCTCTCGCAGAGTCGGGAGCTCCCAGGGCATCAGGACCCCCACCGGAGCTGGGGAGGAAGAGGAGGAGCTTCCCTCCATGAGCAACAGGCTCTCCCAGCTCCAGGGGGGACACAGATCCTCCTGTTCCTGCCAGAGGCAAGGTATCAAGGGCATCTTGCCCTTGATATTGCTTAGGGAGAGGCAATAATTCCTAAACCAGTCTGCTCCAGAGTGCCTGAGGATACCGAGCAGGGGCACACTCTCTCACTGAATGCCTCGTCCCAAATGCAACCCAAATGACCTGACAGAATATTCTTTTTTTAGTTTTAACATAAAGCAGCATCACACTCCGCCACATGCAGCCCTCCCTGGAGCACTGAAACCCCGTTCCAGTGAATGCTGCCCCTGTTCGTACGGACACCAACCTCTTACAGAAGTCAGTTTGCAGAAGTTGCATTTTGTGAGGGATGTCACAATGAGGCAAAACATGCCTAAAAGGAACTGATCCTCTCTGTGTCAGACCTGTGGTCTGCAAACTGACCAAAGATCATTGCTTAACCCCTCGGACGAGAAGAAAAACTCCATTATTTGGATGCCATTTTCTGGAGGCAGTTTGCCTTTTTAGGACACACTCGTGATGTTTGCTTAGCTTTGGACGTGCTGAGAATTTGTAATAGGATGCCAAAATACCATGTTCATATGCTGGCTGTTCATGCCACACAATACAGGACCACAAATGAAAAGCAGCAACCAAAAAAAAAAGGGTGTTTGGCCCACCATATCCAAACCTTTGTGCAACCCACTGCTCTTCATGAACATTCTCAAAATAAGGAGAGGATCCATCCATATCTCCTATCTTAGTGTGAAATGACATTCCATGAGTTACACAAAAATAACCTAGTCCTACAGAGCTCAAATCAAAGCGAGATGCACTTTTCATCTATAATTAGTACTTTCATGTTTGCCAACAAGTCCCCAGCAGCATTGGTTCCCATTGGAAAACTCCATATAAAATCCTAACAAACAGCCCAATAAAATTGTTATGTTTGCTGTTTTTCATCTCCAGCTTGGACACATCAGTGGTTGTATCAGGCTGCACTGAGGCAGCATGCTGTTGCAACATGAAAAGCATAAAAACAGCACCAAATGTTTCACTCAAAGGCAGCCATTTATACTATTCTCCTGGAGACAGACAGCTATTTTCTCATTATTTAAATAGGACCCAAACCCTGTAAGGGAAGCTGCAAGTAACAGTCTCCTTATGTCTCTACAAAGGAGGCTTCCCTAGTTGCTGGCACTAAACCAGCTTTTATTTGACAGCCACGCTATAATTACATCTGGGTCAGGAGGCATAAACTGACAAATTTTATTTGGAAACAATAATTGGGAAAAGAAGCAATATGCAGGCAGAGCTAATAATTTGGGATCCATTTTGCCCTCCTGAAAAGGCTTTTCACGAGTTCTTATTAGCATAGGAATTAACATAAAATGCACACCCGGAAGAGTATGTGAGAGAAATCATGCTAAAAAATTAGGTATAACTAGAAAAATATGTAATGAGCTCTGAACTCTTAGCTGAATGCTCTGGAGTGGGGCAGTGAAGCGGTAGCCAGAGAGTCGCTGTAATAGCTGGGGGATTTGGCCAGTCGGGTAGGAAAAACAAAGTTCCCTTTTCCAGATCTCTGAAACTTGGTCATCCGTTCCAGATCTCCAGAACTTGGTCATCCATTCTTTGCCGCACTCAGTGCTAATTTCTGAACTCTTACTAATTACATTGACTAAATGATTATACCTTTAAAGTAGCCTATTGCGAATTGCAGCGAGGTGTCTAAGAGGCGTCTCCGTGCTGGTCACCATGCCTTGGAACTACAAGATACCTGCGGAAGGCAATCTTACTTCCATATTTTTGGTAGTTCAAGCAGATGCCTGACTGAATGAGATCATCGGTGACTGAGCTGCAGCCGTGGCGTACATTTATAAAAGCAGTGCCAAGAGGCCAGGAAAGATTAAGAAAGGTGGTTATAATGGTATTACCGACCCTTTGGCTTGATTTTCGGTGTGAGGGATGCCAGCCGGTCATTTCAGCTTGTCATTTCTGATACTTGTGCTCCAAGACATAAATTTGGTCTAATGAGTACCAGACAGACACGGAAATGAGACCTTCCAGGGAAGAGCTTCAGACTGTCAAGCTTCTCACTCAGCACCTATGCCGGCCATCTGAGCTCTGCTCATACCTGCTGCAGACCGAGTGCCCCTCCGGGGTTTTCAGCGCACCTACCTCTCCTTCGGCTTCAGAGGCAACAGCATAGGGAGGGTGGGTGGTCACATCAGATATGTAAAGCTGAGCAGTGTGACACCTCCTGTGTGACCCTGTGGAAAAAATATATGCCCCAAATAAGCTGATGTGAAGATGGTGCCAACCCGACTGTGCTTCAGCAGACCGTATCTGGGAGAAGCCATTTGCCAATTTATGCACTGCTAAAGGGTCGTGGCAAGCACAGTTCTGGCCCTGCCCCAGGAGCAAAGTGGAGACGTCCTTCAAATCCCAGGATAGAGAGAGAACATTTACAATGGAAATGATGAGCTCTACCATTTCTGAGGCAGGTTAGCTTCAGATGCGTTTTGAGAAAGTTTCCTTTACCAGGAGGAGATTTGTAATACCAGGCGTAAGCTGCTTTCCCCGCTTTGTCAGGGAGGTAGACGAAACATCAGCTGATCAAGAGAGAAGTGGTTGCTCTGTTTCACTTCGCTGTGGATGTAAAGCAAAATGGTATAGGTCATGCTATGAGATGCAGAGAGGGGTAGCAGCCGCTTGCCCTTGCTGGCTCCTGGAAATAGGTCAAACACCGTCACAACAGTGAGTCAGTCGGGATCAGACAGTGAAGAGCAGAGGACACTCTTCTACCTCACGCTTTCACAAGCCCAAGGATCAGCCTCAGCTTGGGGAGAGGCTGTCTGGGGAAGGAATAACAGGAGAGAGGAGATGGGGCAGAGAGGAGAGGAGTGAACTTATCTAGGGATGGGGGGAGAAGCCCTAAATATATAAAATGTGGGAGGTCATGGAAAGGAAGAGAGAAAGTAGTAAAAGCCTGCACATGGGTGGTCTTGGGGAAATCAGCCAGGGAGAAGGAGGATTTAAGAGCACAAAACAAGTTTTTTTCCTAGTACAGTCAATTAGGGACATTCTTCTTTAATGGATTTTAAGTTAAACAAGGTATATCTAAACCACATTGAGCACATTGCCTCACTTGAGCAAACTGCTCTTATAGTCCACCAAGGGCTTAACGTCTTTCTAGAGTTTGGTTTTGTCGCCTGCACCTCCCCATGAGCAGTTCCTTGGTCTGTTCAATTCTCCACCTCTGCACAGCGCAGGCAGAGCCCGCAGCACAGGCATTTACGTGAGAGCGTGGCCACGAAGAGCCACTGGGGTCTTTCAGAGGGGCTGTGCCCAGTGCAAAGATGTGCTGCATTTTCATACTCTTTGGATGCAATTGCCTATGAAATATGATAAAGGTGTATATATGCATACCCATCTGCCCACATAGTGGATACGCGGTGTCCTACAAAACCCTTCCCGGGGAGGAGGACAGCGCATCAAACCATTCATGATCATTACAAGAAAAGGTTCTTTAATCACCTGTACAGTTGAGATTATGAAGCAATTAACCAGATAAAGTTATTTAAAACCAGTAAGCTGAACTTGGCATCCTTCTCCCATTATTTACACAGGTTGACAGAGCTCTGTGCTTATAGGAAAGCTCTGACTGAGGCAAAACACCCAGATGCTCCGGAAGAAAGAAGGAAACTTCTCGCGGTCACCAGTGTAAGGTCAGATCCTGGTACACTGCAGTCTCTTTCACACTTCCCAATGTTCCTTTCAAAATATTGATACCACTGTGTTCCTAGAAAATATCAAAAGATCAACACAGAGATGCTGCAACAAACAATACTTCTTGTTCCCACACAGTTCTTCCCCCCAGGGCTACAGATCATTTAATGGGAGAAGTGGTTATTTCAAAATGAACTGTTCATTACGGTATTTTCATTGACAGTTCAGTGAAAGTGTCTGCTCTTCTCTCTCTAATTGCTTTTGATCAACAAAAGAAGAACATGCACCCTTAAAAGAAAATTATTTTGACGCAGCTGGAACAGCTCCCTCTTTAAAGAGACTGACGGGTAAAAGAGCAAGCACAGACAATAATGAGAAGAGAAAGAAAGGGGGGAAAAGTCTAACACGCTTCCCCCAAAAATCACTTGTTACTTCAGTATTTCTGCAGACAAATGCAGTCACTCCAGAGGAAAACTTTCAGTGTCCTTCAGCAACCTCTGCCGGAAGAAGAATTTATTTGGATCGGCTCCTGCTAGCACGCAAGAAAAAGCCAATTCTCAAGTATTTATAGGGGAGCAAGTTGTTAGCTTGTGTTGCATGAGTCAGGTTTCTCACTGGTGCCATTCAATCAAGCTACAGAGATTAAGTTGGATACACAGTGCAGTAAAACCTGCCTTGGAATACCCATAATTGAATTTAGGCTACAACTCCAGCCATAACATAAGTAGCAGCCATGTAATCCTAAACTCTAGTGGAAAGTGTGATCTGTCAGCACTTGGGTTTTAATAGATTTCTGTAAAACACCTTGCATAAAAAAACCACGGTCCCTAGTTGGTAATTCATTAAGCATTAGTACGTCGCATGGAAAGTCGATTAATAACATGGTCCTTTAAAAATTAAATAGAAATTGGTGTTCATTTTCAGCCCAAATTCTTTTTCCCAAATCCTGAAATATGGAAGAAAAAAAAAAATCTTGGATTGCAGTTAGATTTTGGGATCAGAATAAAAGGAAGGCCTTGCACACTCAGAAAAAGCACAGGAAAGCCCCCAAACGCTGGAAAGCCACCAGCTTGCACCTTCATCGGACCCTGGGGTGGCTGGGGCTCCGCTCCCCCGCAGGCTCCCCCCTGCATGAGGCGGGATGGGCATTCGAGGCCGGGTCTCGCCCCTCCTGCTCAGCTGCAGCGTTCGCCGCCTGACCCTCGGTGCCCCTTCCCTTCTCCCCTCCCAGCACCGCAGACCCCACGGCTCACAGCAGCACTCTGCAGGACCCCCATCTCAGCCACCAGCCCCGTCCTCCCTCCTGGCTCAAGGCACCGGCTCCCTTTCCAGGGCCAGGAGCATCCGGCTTCGCCTCCAGGAAAAGCCCCTGTCAGAGAGCTGGAGGGAAATTTCCAAAAGGGTGATGCTGGTGAGAATCACTAGTTGGTTCCTAGCCAGAAAAGTTAGATCTGATGTATGAGTTCAGGGAAAAAGAAAGCAGTGACATTGCTGAGCACAGCTGGTTCAGGCACATCTGGTTGAGGCGAGAGCGTGCTCTCCGGGAAGGACATGGCTGCGCACCGGGCGGGTTACTCCTCATTACACTCCCTTCTTCTAACAAGGGCCTTGATTTCTGAACTTTTAAGATTAGAATTGATTTGGTTTGTTTTAAAAAAACCTTTGTATAGAGCATACATTATCTGCTAGCCAAAACGGTGACCCTTGGGATTTCAGCAGAATATGTGAATGCTCAGCTTTTCCGGGAACTGAATAGCTCAGATTTACGTACCTAATTATGGATTTAAAAGCTTAACTTCTAACATGCCGGTTTGAAAAATGCAGCCACCTCCTTCCTGGTTATACATAACAGCTATGAAAAAATAAAAATGACAGAGAATGTCCCTTAGCCTGAAAGAGCTTGTTTTGGCAGCCAAAACAGCATCTCCCGGGAGTGCATGGAGGATAGTTGTGTTCAGCTGAGAGAGATGAACTGACTGGACGTGAGACAGGGAGGATGGGAAGATACCTTGTTCTGTCATGTCAAATCCAAGCGTCATGTGAAATTCCAGTCCCAACGTAACCCACTATTTCACATAGCTGGTACTCAGGCACACCAAAGCCTTCGAAGTTGAACTGCGGACTCCAGAATAGCAGAAGGAAAGCAGGAGCACCCAACACCTCCCTGATGGCCTCTGTCAGCTCCATCTATCCATTTCCCCAGTGCATGTCCTCCTTCTGGAGAAACTGTGCGATTTAGAAAATCACACTGGGTTTCACGCAATCAGATTCTCCTCATGGCCTTGAAGAAGGCAAGATGAAGACAAGGGGTTACGCCGTACCTTTGCAGTGCTGCCTTTGCCCAGCCTGTGAGTGATCAAGTGTAAGACCTGCAGGAACCCGCAGAGCCCAAATGCTGTATCTAATCCTGCAGCAATAGCAAACTTCTTTGCTTTCTGATGGTTTAATTTTTTTCCTCCTTGCTCTACAACTCCCCTAGAAACCTCTCAGTCAGATTTCTTCTAATTTTGCCTCTTTTTTCTATCAGACATCAGTTATTCTTACTCCTGTGTTCCTAATGTAGCTTGAAATTAATGCAGCCTTTTTATTTATGTATCAGCCTCCTCAATGATGTATGCACGGTTTGAGGAGAGAAATAATTACAGGCTGTTGCGGAAGAGCACAACAGGCTGGTGTCATTATGTCCCAGGCAAACTCCAGCTTTGTTTGGAATTTGCGGCATATGGGATTTTTTTTTTAAAGATGTTTGATCTGAATGTCATTTCTCTAGACAACATAATAATTTCAATCAGATCAGGATGCAGGCAGTTTGGTACTGTTCCTAAGTGACGCATGCAGTGCCTTGTGCAGCCTCAGAAATCACATCGAAAAAGGGCTGAGAGGACATGTCCCTGCTGCCCGCTGGACAGTGCAGTCCCTCGTCCAGGAGTTTTTGATTCCAGATAAAGAATAGGAATCTTTTGACTAATATTTTAATTAAAAGCATTCCAGATGAACACATCTAAAACCAAGAAATGAAGATACAAAATCCAGGAGAAAAAAAACGATGTCCCCTTTGCAACGACACCACTCTTGGACCTGTAATGTGTTATCAGACTGTGGGTGACTCGCTTCTTGCCATAAAAAGCGGGTAAACCTTGCACTGCTATTTAAGAGAAGAGGTTTAGCTGTGACCCACTGGGCCAGCCATGGTTGTGGATTTCATATGCTAAGGATTGCAAATGAGGAGAAAACCAAGGGGGGGTCTGGCCTGAGGCAGCTGCTAATCAACAATAAAAAGAGAAAAAAGAGAAAAAGGATTACAACTTTCCAGTGTCTTTCTAATGGCTTTTGGTGGGGTATTTTGCTGTGGTCCCTGAATATTTGGATAGAAGAAGTAGCGCTAATAAAATGAATATGCTTTTCATTTTAAAAAAAAAAGCTCACCTCACCTCATCAACTCCTCTGAGGGCATTGTGAGATTAACTCTGGCTGGGAAATGGCTTTTCCATGCTATGAAACTTCAGAGTTGCTACAATCTCTGGGTCTTTCCACCAAAAAAGAGAAGGTGGGTGGAAGCCCAGAGCAAATACCAGACAACAAGGCAGAAGAGCAAAAAATGCTCCAAACTTTCAAAACATATCAAGCCTACTTTCTGTAGACCCCCATCCAGAGATGTTATGTATCGTTGCTTTACAGGAGGGATTTTAACATACTTGAAGCAACTGGTGTTTAACCTTTTAATTTGTCATTTCTATTCATAGTTAAATTCAGTTTCCATTTAAGAGTATTTGTTGAATCTTCTTAATTTGTTCATCGTACAAATGCCATGTGTAATAGGAATAAAGAAACAATTGCGTATGAAAATGAGACATTTTAATGCAATTTAAATAATATGGCACTTAGTATTATTTAAATAAGGCAGCACTTTTTGTTTAATATTGTTATGACGGGTATTTTTCCTAAAATAAATTTTGAGTTACAGTCCAGGTACAAACCAGGACTATTCTGAGCATTCTCAGTGCAGGCTCTGGCCAGTGAGATATTGCACAACCTCGTGGTCTAAAGATCTTTGTAAGTGTTTAAGTAAGTTGGTAAATTGGGATGGTGCTTGTGTTACCCAGGCATAGGCTAGATTAGTCTAAACTAGTCATCAAGGCTCCCTCCTCTGTCAAAGGGGAAAGAGAGCATCTCCAAATGGCAGATCATCTCCTTAAGTGTTTAACATTTGCAGGTTAAATAGCCTTCTGCGGGTGCCTCTCTCTCTGCTCTGAGCATGGTGCAGGAACTAGAAGAGTACTTTTGGCAACACTACTTGTTATTAGATGAATTAAATAGAGAGATGAGCTCGTGCTTTAGTAACCTGATGAAACTAAAGCCAAGCCTTTAATTTGTTAGCTTTGGCATGAACTCTTGCACTAATTACTAGGAAAAACAGGTGCCATATTTCAGGGAAAAAAACCAATCAAACAAACATGGAAATAGTAGAACATGCAGCACTTCAAAAATGACTGTTCCAGGTAAGCGGTTTTATATACAATGGTAGACCAGAAACCAATTTAAAAGGAAAGAGAGGAAAAAAAAATTAATCTCCATAGCCTGTACAATTTCAATCTGATAAGAAGCCACATTAAAACTGTAGTCGGTTTGGTTCTACTTTGAAAAGTACATAAAAACATCTCAGAGGGAAATCTGAGACAACAACAATAAAAACACTTTTTAGTTGACCAGCAGAGCAATTCTAGAGAAATACCTATGAAGAAATACCTAATACTGAGCACTGAGGTACAAAAAAAGTGGATGGATTTTGCTTACTTTTACACAAAAAACTCACTTGATAAGTTGAGTCAGAAACCTAGGGAGCCTCAACTCTGCAGACCTCTCCATTTAGCAGGAGGTAGGACCTGTGCCTCACCGCGTGCTCTCCCATGTATTCACCAGTCACCTAGAAAAAACAAAGAAGATTGGAGACAGGCTTTCCTGAATGGCACTGAGAGGCACTGGAAACCATACGATAACCTAGGGGACAAAAAAACAAGGGGCGAGGGACCTCTGATTCGACCCAGGAGAGCCATTCTTCTGATGACGCCGAAGTAAGTGCTTCTCAGGTCTGGAGCAAGACTTAGTCCCTGCCTATGACTGCAAAGTTCAAAAAGACTTCTCCTGGGAGTATCAAGAAGAAATAGCCACTGCTTATCAGCCACAGAAACAGGAGCGCTGTACTCCTACCCCACGGCATTGCCTGGGCAGATCGGCGGTGTGCCCCCAGACCCTCGCACAAAGCCCCTTTGTTTCTCTAGAAGTGAGTGTTGGATTTCACCCGCATCTCAACACGAAATCTCTCAGCCTGTTCTATTTCTTTTCACTTACAAGGCAGGGCAAAAAAGTCTGCAGCGCGCTCACCCCAAGCTAGCTATCAAACAAATGCACAATTACATATTTGAAGAGGAGATGCTGAATATTAAGATTATTCTGACTGTAAAACGACCCTACTCTTTACTGAAACCAGTATTCGCAACAAAAAAAAGCTGTATTTCAATGTGGTATTTTGTAAAATGGTAATACTGTGATGGCCGTATGATTACTGCAAAGGTTGTATAATTGGATGATTTAGGATACGCAGAGCTTTTGAAATACGCTTGTTTTGTTCCTTTCAGTAAGATTGCTAACACTTTCTTTTAAGTTATTCATTTTATATTAATGCATTCATTTTACAAAATCTTCTTACGTTAGTACTAAAAGGAAATTCAGTTGGGCCAATTTACTTTCTCTGTACTGTTTGTTATTGTATATCCTTCCACCATGTCTCTGCATTCATCTCCTCTGTAGATGAAAAAAACCTGTTCTTTTTCTGCTGTATTTCCCAGAGATCTTTTCCTGCTCTCATTAATTTTTATTGCCCGGTTCAGAGCACTCTCTGCTCTGCTAAACAACAGGCAAACAGAACAGGAGCCACGTTTCTGGTTAGGTGGACAGCAAATTCCTCGAAAGGAAAAAATAATAATCCCATGAAATTTTTTTTCCACTCTGTCCCTTACACAGTCTGGCACTTGGATTGTTATTTTTAAATCACTAAGAACATCAGCTAGAGGTTTTCTGTGATCTGTCGACAGTCACATCTAGCTTTTTCCCTCCGTCCTGCCTGCAAACTAATCCAGCGTCCCCTGGGGTAAATCCATCGTTCAAATCATTCCTGTCAGCAGCTCGTGAAGGTCTTGGCCAGCTCACCAGCACAAGCACTGATCCCAGACCTCGTCACCTCAGCAGCGACACAGCTGCTTAGTGCCGTGCCAGGCTGGGTCCTGTCCCCTGGCGAGGGCCAGGCCACCCGAAGGCACGAAGCAGCCGTGAATTTTGTCTATCAGCAGCTCAGGGCTTGCTCTTATTCATCATCCAGGAGGGGCAGAACTACTTTTTGCCTCCACCGTGTGCTCTAACCCAAATGGGTTGTGCTCCCCCTCGCACACACCGAAATGCAATTGCCTGCTCTTCCCAATTTGCCTGCTCTAAGGGGAACTAGATACTGCCAATGAATAATAAATTGTACATTTGCATATTTTCTTGTTTTCTTTCCTAACTTAAATATTTGATGTCATTTGCAAACTATGCATCTACATTTTTTTCCATCCATTCTTTAGATAGTTAGTACATCAAGCAAATAACTCCGTGGCTCACCTACAGAAGGTGGAAGTGCTGGTCTGCTGAACAGTGCCGGTTTCAAACCCAATTATTTTCTTTCCCTCTTGATTAGGAGAAAAAGGTCACAAGAAAGTCTGTTTGCTTTGCCTGCTGTCTACCTCCTTTATTTGAGCCAAGGTATTTCCACAAGACGTTTGAGGCATCAGAGCTACTCTATCCAACAGAGACCCTTCCCTCCGAGCTCACGGAAAGGACACAGCCGCGTCCTGAGGAGTCCTTCTCCTTGGGAGAGCTGGGACGCAGCGACTGCCGAGGGATAGAGATGGGACTCGCTTCAAGCCTCGAAGCATTGACTTTGGACAACACAGCCTCAGCGAGGCGAAGGAGCGTCCTCATGGGGAAAGCAAATCCTGCCTGGCTGGCTGAGCGCAAAACCTGATGGAAACACCACCTTTGATCAATATGGTTTTTACCTGAACACCACTTAGGCGAAGCTCAGCTAAACAATATATAGGCTTGGCCTCAAGGAACTACAGCAGAGTAAGAAAAATTGTCTTCATTGGGATTTTTAGGTTACAGGAGCTATCTCAGTGCTTTTACAAGACTGTAAGATACTCACACCCCACAAGAGACAATTACCCTTCCTTGCAGGGCTTACAAATTGTTTTCTTCTCTCTTAAAAAGCTTTTTAAAGGATAATATCTGAGAGTAATTAATTTTCTAGTTTATCTGCAGAGATCTTGAGTAAAGATAATTGTGTCTTATGGTGTTTGAGAGAATCC
>NW_009195776.1:0-10847 GCF_000690835.1 Fulmarus glacialis | reverse complement strand
AACCGACAGTGCTGGAAGCTGTACTTCTTTATTCAGAGTTGCCTTACAGAGACACAAGTGGAGCATCAGCTCCTGCAAACTAGCTCATCTCCACGTTTCCATGTCTATCTGGAAAGGCTGTGGCTTTCAGAGCATGAAAAAAATCCCTCCTTTGCTCGTCCCTGGTCTCTCTGCCAAAATAGGGAGCAGCAGAGTGCTTCTGCAATACCAGCTTTTGCAAGGGGTTCCCTTGACTGGTAGTTGAATAACACGCAGAATAACATCCATGACTCCGTGTCCTGTGATTGTAACAGCTATGGTTGAAAACTTAGAGGGGCAGTAACCTTTGCCCCTAACCCATCCACAGGAAGGTCCATTTGCTGTCCTCTCACGCTCTGTCTCTCCAAAATCCTGCTGCTGGACATCCCTGTATCACCTGATACCTTCCTTACTGATAAAACTCATTTCTCTATCCCTGTTTATAATGCATCAGACACTGTATGCCTTTCATATTCTTCTCGGAATAGACCAGTGAGAAGAAAACCTAAAAGTTAACTGTTAAGTTGCCCAACTAAGAAAGACATGTCAAAAGACACGTACCAAGGACCAGCGGGGTACAGCACCAGCTTCCACCACTTTTCCATCCGCACCAAGTCAGCCCCAGGTTTGCCACTCTCCTCACCGCCGAAGCACGTCCTCATCACAGCCCTGGAAGGAAAGCGGGGTGCCCTGGCAGGGTGGGCACAGGGGGGGTCTCGCACTCACCCCCCAAGCGTCTGCCCCGGGCAGGGCTGGCGGAGCTGCGCGCACCCTCAGCCGACAGCCAGGAACAGCTTTCACCGCACACACTGGCAAAGCGCTCCAGAGTTTTTATTGTTCACGTGACCAACACTAATTTACTGCTTAATTACATCTCAGTGAGAAGCGGTCTTTCTCCCGACAGAAAATGTTACTGACAGAAAATATTACTGATATCAGAGGGGCCAGCGCTGACAGGGGTGCAGGGAGGGCAGCAGAAATCTACGCTTCGAGTAAGACATTATCAGAGCAGATTTCCTCCTCTTCTATTTTAAGTAATCAATCATTATTTAGTTAGAATTTAGCAATCGCAATACATGTTTAAACACAATGCAACAATTGTAGATTAATTACAAGCCACTTGATTAAAAACATATGAAGGTTGATAACTTTGCAACTAATTTTATGCTTCATAATTCCTGTTCTCCAATTTTGCTTGCAAAAAACAATTGGCATTTAATTAACCTTATACCATTGTCCCATTCAATCAAAACTAAAAGAACTTCGGACATTCGATTCCATCTGTTAACGACTCTGTTAAACAAGCCAAAGCACCAACTATATTTTCATAATAAATAATAAATTTCTTGAGGACAGTTTCTGTCCCCAAATTCTTGTAAAATGAGAATGAGTCAGAAGAAGTGTTGTGGTTTAACCCCAGCCGGCAACCAAGCCCCACACAGCCACTCGCTCACTCCCCCGCACTGGGATGGGGGGGAGAATCAGAAGAGTAAAAGTGAGAAAAGTCGTGCGTTGAGATAAAGACAGTTTAATAGGCAAAGCAAATCTGCACGCACAAGCAAAGCAAAACAAGGGACTCATTCCCTACTTCCCCTCGGCAGGCAGGTGTTCAGCCATCTCCAGGAAAGCAGGGCTCCATCACACGTAACAGTTACTTGGGAAGACAAACGCCATCACTCCCAACGTCCCTTCTTCCCTCCTCTTCCCCCAGCTTTATATGCTGAGCATGACGTCATATGGTATGGAATAGCCCATTGGTCAGTTGGGGTCAGCTGTCCCGGCTCTGTCCCCTCCCAAGTTCTTGTGCAGCCCCAGTCTCCTCGCTGGTGGGGTGGGGTGAGAAGCAGAAAAGGCCTTGACTCTGTGTGAGCACTGCTCAGCAGTGACTGAAACACCCCTGTGTTATCAACACTGTTTTGAGCACAAATCCAAACCATAGCCCCATACTAGCTGCTATGAAGAAAATTAACTCCACCCCAGCCAAAACCAGCACAAGAAGTCAGATTTATCCTGAGGGACAAAGGAGGGCACTGCTGTCTCATGGAACTGCTCCAGGATAGTGTGAGGAGATGCTGGCCATCTGTGCTGGCCTTCACACTGCCATGATCTCTCCAGAGGTGAACAATGCTACCCAAACCGCTGCTGCAGAAAATTAATTCCCAATGGGCCATCTTACTCTGTGCACTGAGGAGCAAAACCAAACAACTCCAGTCACCAGATTCCATCTTTAAAACTGAAAAAGGAAAAAAAAAAGAAATCTGAAGTCCCACAGGAGAGCAGGAATAAGAAGTCATGACCATGACAAGGGTAAGACAGCTAAGACTGTCTCACTTAAGGGACTTTGAAATAGCAAATTAAAAACATCTCTGCAACACAAGCAGGAAAACGTGATGCCAGCTAAGGATAATGAAAGATGCAGCACCTCAGGCATAATCCCAGCACACAAGATCTGGCAGCCATCTGATCTTGTACTTACGTTTGTCTGCTAAAGCAGCTGATGGACAATTTGAAGTAGTTGGGGGGGTCATGACTGAGCTGCTGGGCTGGAGACCACCTGCAAGGCATACCTCATGCCTTTCCCTTTCATGGGGCTGCAGTCCCACCAGGCGCATCTGAAGATGAGGATGCGCGGACCCTCTGCCCATCCAGTCAGAAACCGCCCCTCACCCACACATGAAGGACACTGGGAGTACTGAGGACCACGTACCAAGCAATACGCCTAGCAATAGATGTATGTGGGACAACATCTTTAAAAAGCACTATAGGATTGAAAGTCTTTCCCAACAAAATGCTGGCTGTCAGCCTCAGTCGATTAGCATTACACCTGAAACATGTTTATAAATATGTCATATTTTTGTAGCTCACAGAAAACTTGGGAGCATTAGAGAGTCCTCAGGACGCTTTCTCTAAAACGTAGCCTGCAAAAATGTTCTCATTTTCCTCAACACATTGGAAAAAAAGATAAAAGTTTTATTGGTACTGAAGCATCACACTTAAGGTCATGGGCAACGTGTTATTATAGAGCTTATGGGCATTTTTCCCAGCGACATTGGCCAGTATTGAACATAGGACACTGACCTAGGGGTGGATAGGGGGTTATCCTGGAAGGCAGTTCCTATATCCATAAAACAGTGACAACAACCCATTACTGAGAATCCCTCACAGACGTTTGTTAATTATTTTCTGACACATGGAGCCAAGAGAGAACAAAGACCAGGGAAGGTGCTTCCCCAGCGGCGATTTATGGCCCCATATAACCCCACCTAGGTACTTGCAGGCAGAGAGACAACCACTTTGCGCTAACAACCAGAACCTCCAGGAAATGAGTCTTAGGGTTGCCATGAGCTAAAATGTAGCCCAACTTCCCCAGCTTTCAAAGGTGCTGGAATTTGGGGTGTTCTTTCTTGGTGCCACTTTCTGCCTAGGAGAAAAACGACACCTCCTTTCAGGGTGGACCTGGCAGCTCACTCATGCCCAGAAATCTACTAAGGAAGATTTGGAACCACTCCTGTCCATGATACTGCAGGATGGCAACTGGAAAGGTGTGCTTACAACATATTTTTTAACCTTCTCTGGCTTTGGTTAATTAACAGGAAAAAGAATTGTGCTATGACGCTGAGCATCTCATGGACGTTTTACGCTCTTACAACCAGTGATGCCTGGAGCAACACACGATGTGTATTTGGAAGGGCCGGGGAGAAGACTTTCAAGCTTGGCATGCCACACTGCATGAAAGTCCCATGACATTTTCAGGCACCAGCAGCTTTTGACAGAGACCCAAGTCTTTGAATTTGGGGGCCATCTGGTCCTGCTGTCTGCAAGAAGATAAAGTCAAATGGTGAATTGCTTTGTCTCTTGCCAGAACAACATCCGAAGCATAGACAGGAGTCCCTGAGTGGGAGTGGAGTCTATGCCTCGGAGGTGCAAAAGCCTGAGACACAACCTTGGCTCTGTCTGATGGCCAGTCATAAAACATGCAGAGACAAGAGCACTGCTAGGACCTCTGCTGAAGTGTACTGGATTAAGATAATTAGCGGGACTAAAAGAGCAGCTGTAAATACGAAAATGAAAATCCCTACTCTGATCTGCCACTTAACTGGAAGATAAGTCCAATAGGGTGTTTCATCCATAAAGCTACTGAGCCTAGGGCCTTGGACATTACAAGTCAGCCTGTCAAAAAGTCATGCAACCGGCTTTAAGAGAAAGGAATTTTAAAAATGAAGGGTTTATTCTTTTTATTTGCTTCCTGGGTTTAGACAGTAGGATTTATCTTTAAAGGAAGAATTAAAAACTTCTACTAAATTTTCCCTTTTGTCTATAAATTCAGTCGTGTGGGCTAAGCAAAGGCATTACAGGCACCTTAAGCCAGTGCAAGACCATGTTCTGGTTGAAAGACACGAGCCGGTCCCTGCCTACATGTTCCCTCGGCCGCTCTTAGGTCAGGGCTGGGGATGCTGCTGCCACACGGTGTGTCAGATCAGCTCATGGGTCTGACCAGGCATTAACCTCGGCTTATTCATTTGCTGTATTATGTTTTGGTGTGTTCCTCAACCTGAACCCAACATACCGCACAGTAGTGCAGCTCCTGACACCAACACAGGGAGGAGATGGGAGCACCAGAGTGGAAAGGGCAGACCCAGCCCTCCCGGGGCAGCGCGCTCTTACATCTGCTTAAGCACGTCAAGGTAGACTTGGGCAATATTGGAGAAGACAGTTATAGTGAGACTTTGGATGTAAAGGAAAACCCACACCATCCTCCACACTGAACCAAGCAACTGACCGAATGCGACCCCATTGCTTTTGCAATGAAAACTCAACATTACATGAGCTTGAAACACAAAAGAAATACCAGAGGAAGGTTCACTAAGGACAAGCACCACACAAGTGCAGTTGGCTGAGAGTTAAATGCATTGGCTGCCAGCGACTTTACTGTGTGTCTGTGTATACATATTTTCATGCTTCTGTGTATAAAGTATGTGAGGGTACCTGGAGGCAATATTTTAAGTGGAGGGCACAAGGCATGCTCAAAAGCCAGACCTGAGAATAGGATTTAATTGTATTTTTCAACTTATTTGATTATGTCAGCATAGAGGTTGAGGTTGGGATAAGTTTGGATTAACTGACCTAAACCTTTTCTTCCATGCGGTTCTGTATTTTAAGGACATATTAAGGAAGAACAATCATTAGCCAAGGTTTAGGTAATACATATGATGTAATTCTTTACTGAGCTGGAATACGCCTTAAACAACAATGATTAAGACGTCCTTTCCAAGTCTTGTTTTCTCTCACCCATAAAATGAGTATAAACACATATCTGTCTGTCTCATCTGTCGGGGAAGATACACCTTAATATTTCTCACGCGATTTTACCTTTTGGACAATGTCTAGGTCACTATTTATATTATTATTTCTTATCTGATTCTTCCTTACTATTTCAGAGTTATCATACTCTACCTGCATGCATGTTTGGTAGTCTTCCTTTTCAAGGATATACAGATGATTACAGGTTTATTTTCACAAAATATACAGAGTGGTTATCTCTGCTAAATACGAAAACAGTATTCAATCAGGACAATTAAGCTTATGAAAGAGATGTTAAGCCAATGTCAAAGATCTTTCAGGAAGACAGAACTTCTACGCAATAAGAACATGGTTGGATTAACTTTACAACAAAAGGAAATTAGACTGGCTTTCTACAGAGTCAGTTTTGTTATTCTAGCTAACAATATGATTAACATTGAATGAATGGTAAAGGCCTCATTCATGCTTCACTTAGCCCAAATTAATGTGAGCGATTCCCCAGCCTCTCTGTTCTGGCAGAAATACCTGCACCACCTAGGCTTGTTTATCCAGAAAGCCTCACTTTTAAGGGGGTTGACCCCAGGCAGAAGGAAACAGTAGCTGAAGCCTTTGAAGCTTTTGCACTTCATTGCCCTTTCCTCCGGACAACCAGCTCCAACTTCATGTTTAAGGGGGTAAAAGTCTATGGCCCCAGCTACTGTAGAAGATCCAGCTGGGCTCCCTCGCGGGCATGCAGGTGTTTGACATATGATTACGGTAACTTCAGGAATCATTCCTTCCTCAGAGTGGTTCTTTTTTTATTTTTAAATTATTCCCATGTTCCACATTGCCAATTATCAGACCATCCTAGATGGAGGCTAGTGCTAGGCTTGGGATTAGCTGCTCGCCCTCCTTGAGGAGCATCCCTGACTCCCCAAGGAGCCGTAAATTAAGCTGCTGATGAATAACCCCTTTCTGCCAAGCACCTGAGGAACCTGAGAAGACCATATGGGCTGTGAAAATGACAATATGCACATCAAGTGCTGTTTGTGTTTGCTGTGAGAAAACAAGTCGGCGCAGACTGACATCAATGTCAGCACAATGAAGGCTGCAGAAAAAAATGCAAGCTGTAGATTTATCCTAAGAGGCAGAAAACCAGTCAGGGGCAGATAACTCCCATCCCTCCCACTCCCCCTGCCCCATCGCATCAGTAATGTTCTCTCACTGGAGCAACCCACTGCCAAAAAGTAATTGACGTGGAGAGTCTTGACTTTTCCTTCCTTTTCCTCATCCTCACTTAGGTACAATACAGGTAAAAACTAGAGGCGATGGAAACAGTCCACGTGCACACGCAGAAGCAGGCAGACAGCTTTCCATGGTGCTCATGCCAGGGGTAGGCAGGTGTCTTTCCACAGAACCAAGACAAGCATCTTTCCCCAAGTTACAGCAATTGGTTGTGGTGCTACGGAAAAAGCCAACCCTTTACCACAGATCCTCCTCACCAGGAGCTCTCATACTCCTTACATTATCCCTCAAAACCTTTCCACGTTCAGCCAGAGGAGCCTGCCTTTTGCAAGTGCACAGGAGGCACCCGCAAGGCTGAGTGCCTCCTGTGGTTTCAAGGTCTGATAACGCTTGAATGCAACTCCCAGCCCCCACCAAAAAAATTTTCAGCTGGGTTTTTGGAACCAGACTTACTCGTAAACTGAATCCTGGCTTCATCCTTACACATTCATGGCTGACTCGAAGGGAAGCCACTAAAGACGTAGTTACGCTGCGCTGCCAAGGTGCTCGCCAGGATACTGGCATTGACCAGTGGGGATCTTATCAACCACCCTTCAACTTCTGTCTCTTCAACCACCAGAAAAATGACCATAGTCTCTTAAATGGCACTGATTCTCCAGCTGGCCCAAGTACAGATCAGCCCCAGGCTCCACTCCTACGAGCACTTTGGGCTTATGCATTTAAATGAAAGCCAGTGCATAAATTCGGGGAGGACCAGCAGTGCCTTGTTAGGGGCAAAGCAGGGGAGGCAGCTGACCCAAGCACAAGCTGGAGGGCACAAAATGGGAGCAAATGCACTGAGTCACACTAGCTGCAGCTTACCTGGTTTCTGCTATTGCCCAGCAAGGTACTGGGAGGGGGTTACTGGTGATAGCTCTCGGGAGTTGGAGGAAGCCAGGGAGATGTGGGAGGAGGAGGACTGAAGAAGGCTCTGATGGTCTGTGGGTGGGAGAGAAAGAGAGCAGGCCACTCAGATATCCAGAGTGAACACCAAACACAGCTATGGAAGTCCCAATATTGTCAGATTACTTCCAATTTTAAAGACATACAAAGAAGTTAAATGCCCTATAGAGTACAGGGAGGTTTATCCAAGCTAGAGAATAGGGTATGGATCCTATCAATGGATCCTATCACTGGGAGAGTGAAGGCAGCATCTCCATTTTCAGTGGACTTGCCCAAGAAGAATGGCTGAAGGAAACAATTCAGATATTAATCACTAGGCAAATTACTTCTAACACAATTCTTAACACTATAAGCTAGGTAAATCTTAACTGTTATGTTACTTCAGATGGACAAAATCCAAAACCAATCTCGTAGTGAAGAGTGACATAAAATCAATTACCGCTGACTGTGAAACATATGCACATCTTGAAGGCCTTTGATCTTTCAGAAGGGGTGACAGAAGCTTCTCCTTGCAACATGCTTCATACTGAAATGATCTGGCTATGGGGTCATGACTGTGAACACTGGCACATGCTACAGAAAATCTGACTCAGAAGAAAGCTCTATTCTTTCACACTGGTCACTGGTTTGAGCACTGGAAATCACCATTTCAGTCTGTTTTCACAAACTCATGTCAGAAGCACAAAAGGAATTAGTGAATGCCTTCTTTCAGTCACATGCAGTCATCACTACCAGTAGCTCCTGCATGACAGTGTTTGAGTCTCCAAAGGTATTTCTGGCATCTGTAATGCACATGTCTGTGGCAACCAGAACCAAACCAAATCCCCCCCGAGTCTTCTAAGATGAACGAGAGAAGAATGGGAAAGCATCCTAATATTCTTCCTGGCAAAACTCTACTCAAGCTTAATTTTTATTACCATCGTGTAGATTATGTCTGGGAAAAAAAAAAAACCAACCAAAAAAGAAAGGAAAAATAAAATGTTTCTCCAAGGATATGCATATAATTTTCATAGCAGAATAAGTCCTTGCGTCATGCAAAGGACAAAGCTGTGATAAAGCTAAAGCAGTATCACCACATTTTTCAGCCCTCCAAGCTCTAAACATTTCATATCTAGCAACGTTTATGTGTGTCCTGGTTTTGGCTGGGATAGAGTTAATTTTCTTCCTAGTAGCTAGTATAATGCTGTGTTTTGGATTTAGTATGAGAAGAATGTTGATAACACACTGATGTTTTAGTTGTTGCTAAGTAGTGCGTATTCGAAGTCAAGGACTTTTCAGCTTCCCATGCTCTGCCAGGTGCACAAGAAGCTGGGAGGAGGCACAGCCAAGACAGCTGATCCAAACTAGCCAAAGGGTTATTCCATACCATATGTCGTCATGCTCAGTATATAAACTGCGGGGAGTTGGCCAGGGGACAGTGATCCTGCTCAGAGACTGGCTGCACATCGGTCGGCAGGTGGTGAGTGGTTGGGTCACTTGTTTTTCCTGGGTTTTGTTCCTCTCTCTCTCTCTCTCTCTCATTGTTTTCCTTTTCATTTCAGTTTTTTTTTTTTTTTTCCAATTATTAAACTGTTCTTCTCTCAATCCATGAGTTTTCTTACTTTTGCTCTTCAGATTCGCTCCCCCATCCCACGGGGGGCAGGGGGAAGGGTGAGCAAGTGGCTGTGTGGTGCTTGGTTGCCAGCTGGGGTTAAACCATGACAGTCCTTTTTGGCGCCCAACGTGGGGCATGAAGCGTTAAGGTAATAACAGATCTGCCCAGAGCATGTTAAAATAAATTTGTTGTAAGCATTCATTATATTAGTAAAATAATCGCTGGTCACAATATTATTTTATTTGTTCACATTGTTGTATTATGTAAATCCTTACTTGCCGTATATACTCCCTGTGGTGCCATTTATCACTTCTGGAAGATCGGTCAGGATTATCATTTTGCTATACTGTGTAATATTGACTTATGGTACAATAATATTACTGGTAAAAAGACTAATTCGGTATTTGGAGTGGGTATTCCTGGCCTCTTCGTACCTCGGGCGCCATCTCTCGGAAATTATTAATAATGACACGCTTCACGTTTTCTCCTCGGAGAACCAATTTATGGGAAAAACAGAGGGGGATGCTTTCTCCCCTTCTTTCACCTTCCCTTTCTCTTTCAGTTACACCAGCTCTCAAGAATTTTGAATATCCTTGGGATGTTCAAGCCAGCATGCTCCTATTGCTATGTCTCCTGAATGTGTTTCAGGTCTTGTTTAGGGTTAAACAACTATTTTAAAAAATCACGCACACCTGTCCCGAGGCTGGATAGTTACGAGTGGCAGGGTGTGTGGGATAGTATGGGCAAGTAGCTACGACATTGGGCACCTCCAATGTTTTGGAACTGCACCCCTAAACAAGTGCAGAACCCTGAAAAACTAGTAAAATATTTGAAGAAACCATGCTGTCACTCTGGCAACTCCAGAGAGACACAGATCACGGCAATGTTCTGGGGCCTGGCCCATGCCTACTGAGCCCTGTTCAATGCTATTCAGAAAGCTCAAGGGGGAGAGAAGGTCTCTGGAGCTAACGACAAAACGACAGGCACCGCGGCTACTCCAACCCCCGCGACAGGCACTGCAGCTGAACCAGCAAACCATGCCAGTATCAGTCGCCCCTATACACAAGAAGAAATGTTGGAAGCAAAAGTCAGCTCGTTCAGTAAGGCATGATGAAAAAGTAGGGCCATCACAAGAAGAGGAGGAGGAAGAACTCATAAATGAGACAGTAACCACCCGATCTCTATCCCTGAGTGAGCTGTGAGATATGAGAAAGGATTTTCAGCCTTCGTCCAGGCAAGCACATTGTCACCTGGCTGCTCCAATGCTGGGATAATGGGGCCAGTAGCCTGGAATTAGCAGCTGGGATGCCTTTCTAGGGAAGGGGGCATTGACAAAGCCATTGGAAAAGGGGCACAATTCCTCAGCCTGTGGAGGTGACTGCTGTCAGGTTTGAAGGAAAAGTATCCCTTCAAGGAAGATGTTGTATATTGCCCAGGCAAGTGGACTAACTACAATGGAGAGAGGTAGCCAGTACCTGAGAGAATTACCCATGCTGGAGGTGATTTATGATGACCTGGACAACGTGCAGTTATCCAAAGATGCAGATGAAGTCAAGTGCACCCGACCCATGTGACAGAAGTTGGTACGGAGTGCAACAGCACAGTATGCCAACTCGTTTGCAATAATGACCTGGAAAGATGGAGAGGGCCCAACGGTGGATGAAGTGGCTGGCCAACTCTGGCAATACGAAGAAAGTCTCTCTTCCTCCCTCATCTCAGCTGTGGAGAAACTGTCCTGAGAGGTCCAGCAACTCAAAGAGGATAGGTC
>NW_009195775.1:31747-51380 GCF_000690835.1 Fulmarus glacialis | reverse complement strand
GTGGGCTGACAAGAACCTTATGAAGTTCACCAAGGACAAATGTAAGGTCTTGCATCTGGGAAAACACGATTTCCTGGAAATCCAGGAGAGCAGCACAGGCTGGGATCTACCCAGCTGGGGACCAGCTCTGTGGAAAGGGACCTGGGGGTCCTGGTGGACAACAAGCTAAAGTGTGCTGCTGCAGCGAAGAAAGCCAACAGGATGCTGCGTTGCATCAATGAGGACATCGCCAGCAGAGATAAAGAAGTCATTATCCCACTCTGCTCAGCGCTTGTCAGGCCACACCTGGAATACTGTATTCAGTTTTGGTCCCCCCTATACAAAAAAGATGTGGACAGGCTGGAGAGGGTCCAGACAAGGGCCACAAAGATGATTGAAGGACTGGGAAGCCTGCCACATGAGGCAAGGCTGAGAGAACTGGGTTTGTTCAGCCTTGAGAAAAGAAGGCTTAGGGGAGACCTTATCACCATGTTCCAGAATTTAAAGGGTGGCCAAAAAGAAGATGGAGACTCCCTTTTTACAAGGAGTCACATGGAAAAGACAAGGGGTAATGGGTACAAGTTACTCCTGGGGAGATTCCGATTGGACACAAGAGGAAAATTTTTCACAATAAGAACAATCACCCATTGGAATAATCTCCCCAGGGAAGTGGTGGATTCCCCAACATTGGACACTTTTAAGATTGTGCTGGACAGGGTGCTGGGCTGTTTTGTCTAGACCATGCTTTTCCAAGAAAGGTTGGACCTGATGATCCTTGAGGTCCCTTCCAACCTGGTATTCTGTGATGCTATGAATCATACCTGGTACAGACCCACATAATCTGGGGAAACTTCTTCCACCTGGCTCACAACATTGCTCCAAGTAAAGCAACGTGGGAGAAATAACTGAACTCAGACAGCACAGTTTCAGATGGGATGAGCCAATCTACCATTCTGCTATTGAGGAAGGGGTAGGGTAATGCTATCCTTCCCTTCTACCTTTTTGCCTGCCAGCATCACACTCCAGCTGTGCACCTTGTGTCAGCTCAGTCACTCTCCACTCCCCAGTGGGAGCTGGTACTAGCTGTGAGCTTGGAAGATGAGCAGGAGAGGAAGTCAAGAAGAAGACCTCATTTGACAACAGTGGTAAGCTGTTATGTTGAATGAGCATTTTGGTAAACTGAAGCCTGAAAGACCTTAAGGATTCCCTCAGTCATAACATTAATAAATATACATTTTGGAAAAAAATGTGAAATAAATGCTGACCCAAGTAAATATGTCATCCATCATGTATCAGCCAGACAACAGAGCAGTGTTGATTGCAGTGATGATTTCAGCCTATCAGTTATCCCTGTATTAACCACACAGTGATTCAACACTATTTTTGTTGCTGCGTGCCCACCACAAGAGATGAAACTCAACTGTATTGTATGTGATGCTTTGGAGAAACAAAAGGGAAAGACCAGTTATCTAAATTATTGGGAACCATCATAAGCTTTTTTTTTTCTGGTGGATGTAACTGAGAAAGAGAGATATTTAACAACGGATTTCACAACACAGGCAACTTGAGCTGCATCAGCTGAAGTCAGCTAATTGTGCTGGCATAAACAGACAAAAAGCATCCAGAACCAGACCTCTTGGTAACAAAAAGGACTAAGATCCTTAGCTAGTTTTGGTAAGCATAGATCCAAGTGAATCAATGGGGACATCCCAATTTACACTAACTAAAAACCATTTAAAGCTAGGAGACTGTTCTTGCTGTTAAGACCTACTTTCCTGCTTCTCAGTTTAATCCTTGTGCCATTTTGCCATCTCTCACAAGACAAAATTCATTACAAATTTTCTGGCTTGGGTTGCTCTGATTTTTCGTACTCTTGCAGCATGGGTCTGGAAACTATTAATAGAGAAATGCTGATCAGCTCAAAACTGATTTATGTGGAATAGATGCTGAAAACTGTAGAGTTAATAGGATTTAGGGAGGAAGGGACTCAGAATAGTTTGCAGAAGCCAAATGACCAGAAGCTGGACTTTTCTGAAGCAAATTGTGTGACCTAGGCACCCAATTTCCATTAAATTCCTGTAAGATTTAGTCTCTCAAGGCCAGTTTCCTTAAGAAGACTCCATTGCCTTTGGCATCTGAAGTTCTCTACAGGACCCAGTAGTTGCTGACTGCTTTTAGAAACATCTCTCTCTACCACCTCAGCCTCTTTTTAGAGAAATCTGAGTTGTTTTTTTTAAAGCTATTGTTAATAACCTTAGAACGCTATAACAAATGAGGTAACTGTTATATAGGAAGCCTCTTATAGGATTTTGCTTGACTGATTTGTTATGATTTGTTTCTGGAAAGTAAAGAAGGTGTTGGGGTGCTCTGGTCTCCCCAGATCTCAAAAAGGCTGTTCTAAGCATTCACGAAAGAAGTGCAGTCAATGGTGAGGAAGGGGTTCCCCTCCTCCAGGCCTCCAAGGGCTATGTGTGTTACTTTGAGCATAGGGGTGATGCCCACCTCTGTGCACAGTAGTCCTCTGTTAGACTCCAGGAGCTAACATCAGCAACAAGGTGTCTTTCCAGACTGAAATGCAAATGGAGATCTTGAGCATGGTCACATGAATGGTTATTTCCTTAAATCAATCCATCATACCCAGATTTCTATTCAGGATTTTAATGGAGAAATGTTTAATATTTAATACTAAACTCTTTTGTAAGTCTTTTTGTTATAAAGCTAATTCATCCTCTGGTTTAGCTCAAAGCTACACTGATCCTCTCTCTAAGTGATTCCTTTACAAGCAAATCCATCACCTTCTGAAAACAACTTTTTAAAGGTGCAGATCTTTCCAGCTGCTGACACGTTTTAAAACATGTACCTTTTCTTTAATGAGAAACACCCCAAGTATCCTACGGTCTCCAGCGGAGAGCAAAACCCTTTGCTATTTTCTTAGTTTTCTTGATGGCAAGATAATTGCAAGAGAGAGCACGCTCTTTGCAGCAGCTGTGATTATTGGAAGCACTATAGGAAGCAAATAAGTATGTATGAGGTTTTTTTAGTGTACTGGAATAATAGAACAAAATGTGTCATCCAACGAGTCAAGTCCTTATACGTTGTCCAACACTAATGCATAAGGGCCAGATAGCCCTTGGTGGCTCACTATGGTAAGAACATGGCCAATAGCCAGAGGGTGCTCCAAGAGGGATCGTGTCTGCAGCCGACAACCCCTCCCAGGGCACTGTATCGCAGAGGGATTTTTGTGCCAATGTGGATCCTGGAGAGGAGCAGTGGACTCCTTTCTCTGTGTTTGCCTCCTTCAACTGTCTAGTGAAAGGCAGATGGAGAGCACGACTTCGCTCCTCAGCTTCTGGCTTAGGTGTTCCCTTGGGGTGGCTGGGAAGGGACATCCCCAGCTGCAACATCTCCAGGCGTAAGCGCTCTCACAGAAGCAACTGTGTGCTGATACCTGATGTACTGCTTGTGCTCTGGGACTTAGGACCATATCACTGCACCTTTCGTATATCTCCCTGTCAGTAGAAAGAGACAAATATGGAGCCAGCTTCTTTTTAAGTTGCTGAAGAAGGCAGGGCGGAAAAGGTGGGCTGATTTGTAATGAACACTCAAGTTCTTGGATACGAAAGATACTTACACCCCACGGATAAAGTCGAATCTTTGTTATTCAAATCTCCTAGGCTGTAACTTCAGTCCCTAAATTGCAACTCAGAATTGGGTTATACCTTGCATCTCAGTTGGTTTTGATTTAGTTACTTGCTTCTTTTTTCGGCACCTTATTTAATTAATATCATTTCAGTGCTTTACAAATCTGTGTTCAGGCACTAAGGTGCTTTCAAAATAACGACAGATGTTTCAAAGCGTTTTCGCAGAAACTGATGCAGCATTTAGAAAGCTCTTTTGGGCCTGCTAGCATGAAGATGGAGAAGTAAGAACCGACATGGGTGGCTACTTGTAAACAGAGACCTCTTGCTTTCCTCTGTCTTCTGACTTCCAGGCTAGAGAAGTCAGCAACCTTCACTCTCAGGGCCACTGAGCACCTTTGTCGCCACATGAAATCAGGCCCTGTTTATGCCTTGTATACGCCAATATGCACTGAATTTTGTAAGGAAAGTTGCAAATTGGCAAGTAAACCTCATAATTCCCCAGAGAAGTACACACGACCCATTTGTTTTCTCACAAAGCCGAATAGAATTAACGTGCATTGTGGAGCCACAGTCCCTGGAAAACATCAACACTCTGACAATTTCTTCCAGTCAACTGTTCTGAACATAACAGTTTCTTCCAGTCATCTAATCAGAAATTAAGTGCCTACAAGCCAGAGCACAGAATCTCTTAATCTCATTTTGCAGAGCAATTGTGCGTCAGGACATCAGTATTTAGACTAATATTGTCCTGTGATTTTTTCTAATCTATCCATTTCAAAATGATGACCTAGGATAGGATAATAATAGTATTTTTGGCAGTCACCGTGCATTGAGGATCATTCCTAGCTTGTATTTCATTCTTTTATATTACCAAAGGAGAAAGATCATGGCTCTATCTATCTGTATCAAGATGTTACCAGCAGGTGCTTGTCTGTTAAGTTAGGTGTTCTTTGTTATCATACAATATCATATTTTAGCAAAACAGTGAATATCCTTAACAATGTATATGTGTAGATACACAGTTAATATACAGGGAACCGTGTCTTGAAGACAAATGTAGATTTAAAAATAATATAGTGCTTGGATTCTGTCAGAACTCCTTGATGGACTTTGATTCTTCAGCTTCACATTTTCTACCAGCACAAACCAAAATCCATGCATATGAAAGCATTTATGAAGAGTGAGGGGAAATATAATGACACAGTTTGAGGTGGGAACTCTTGTCTAAGAAAGTATATTTCACAGGAAAAAGCAAGAATAATTTAATTCTCTACAAGCATTTATTTCTAAGGAATTGAGCAATGCAGCAGAGAGGGAACAGATAACTGCTGTTTTCTTTAGAGACATCCAAAAAAAAGAAAATAATAGCTAAATTGTCATCATCATCATCATCAGAAAAAAGATTCCTGTTCCAGTTAGGTATTTGAGGCATGCAAAGGATATACAATTGGATCCCATGCCTTCAGAGTCACTGTTGTGAGATCTAGATACCCTCCTTCACAAAAAAAGAAGATAAACATAGAACTTGCAGAGTACTATAAATGTTTAAGATTTAAATAGGTGTTCTTCTAAAACGCTATAGTTCTATAATTAATTCACAGTAATATCCTATGGGTGTATTTTTCTGAATCATCCTATGGATTTCTGCAGCTAGAATATAATATATTACTGGATAAACACATGTGACTGGCTTCTCTTGTGTTAGAAGGAAACCTTGCAGATGGCAGAGTTACTTAGCCTAGAAGCAATCATAGCCTGTGACAGCTGAGGCAGGCATGAAGGCTTCGTAAAAAGAAAAGAAGAAAAAAAAAGAAAAGAAAAAAAAGAAAAGGAAAAAAAGAAAAGAAAAAAAGATAAATGGGCATACCATTTCTTTGTATTTTTTTGGTTTTAAAGAATATCAGTAGTGGTAGGACAAGGTAGGTAGTAGTGCAATTCAATATTCTGTGGTAAAACCTCTCTGTGTTGTGAGTGTTGGCTCTTAAATACGTTTGCTTCATTTTTTTGGAATCGTGATGCTATTATACTAATGGATGGAAAGCATATGTTATTTCCATTTTTGGTTATTGTTGCAGTAACTTAATGGTGTTGCATTGTTACAGCTAATTTTTCTGCATTGTACGAATAAGTGGCAACTGTGTGTTTTCTTAAAGGGTGGTTGTTGTTGATAAAATTTCTCTTCAATAGCTATAGTTTGCTCTTTTGTTTGGTGGTTGTTGGCACTAGTTTTCTAAAAGAAACTGACTTTCCTAGCAGAGTAAAATTAGAGGAAGGTGTTTACTTTCAATTAAAAAAATTGAAGTGATGCAGATGGTCAGTCCAAAAGTGCTTGGAGTGCACTGAATGATCTTGGGCCAGCCACGGAGCTGTTTAGCACCTTGGCTTACCCATGACAGAACAATTCTGTCCTGTCTTGACTCTTTAAATATTCTAAGTTTCAATAGGGAACTGTGAATGGAAAAAGGATATATCTATGGAAATATATATCTCCACATGGAGGAGTGAGTGTATGTGTGAGTGCATGCGTGTGTGTGTGTTGGTTTGCCAAATTTCAGACTCATTCCCTTACCAATAGAAATTATCTAACTAATAGTGAAATGACACATATATTATATATACTACAGTCAGTGTGTTGCTATAACTGTTAAGAACTACTAAAACTGTATGAAAAAATAGAGGGTCTTTTTTTCCAAAGATTTTTAAGAAAGAGAGAAACATCCACAGATAGGCTGCAGAATGGACTTGACAGGAAAGATAGCTAAAAAGTGGATGTGGGCTTTTTGAGGTGGGACAGGAGGATTAGAGGAAAGTTAGGAATGTGAATTTGCTTTTCTACAGAAAATCCGAAACCTCTTTGTTGTGAGAAACAACACTAACGTCACACTGTCATTTACTGATAGATCATGCTGGAGGATGACTCTGTCTTACTGAAATATTCCCCGTGGATTCAGTGAATAGAAACATTTCCTTAAGGAAATATCTATGGAAACATAGCCAGAACATCTCTGTATCACTCCTCATTGGGAAAATTTAACAGCTCTGTAGAGACAGTTTGGAACATGAAAATTAGGAGCCTTACAGTGTGCTTTACATACTGTTCTAGCAGTTACTAAGTAATTAAAGAAACTTCTGTGAAATGCCTACAGAAGCCTGGCTTATTATTTCTCAGCTATTCTCTGCTGTTCCTGTCAGGTTGAAACGCTACTGATTACAAAATAATCCCAACTTAAGATTTAGTGATAGGGTAAAATGCCCTTCAAAAAATCGCTTAATACAGATATGTGAAGTGAAACCAAAAACCATGTATCAAAAAGGAAAATATAGTTATTGTTATCATGTCTGTCAAAGGAATTACCCTGTTTCAGTGAAACTCTTTTGCACTAGTTCCTGTAATAAAGGATCTAAAGGATGACTCCAGGAAGAGATCAACTTGTTAACAGAACACCGTGTATTGACTGTGTTCAAAAAGTCTGTATATTCAGCAAATCTCCATTGTAACACACCCTCTGCTATTGTAAGAACAGTAGTTCCTGTGGTGAGTATTTGACTCCAGTCTGAACTGTATCTTTTGCACTACAAAACTTCAAAGTCAGCCACTTCAGAGAAAGGAGATGGAAATGCTTTCCCTTTAACTCTGTGCTTAACTGTTTTCTAATGAACAGTTCTGTCTTTAAAAGGTCAGTGAAGCTACAGCGGCAGAAAGTGAGTATAACAGGATAGAGTCAGTCCTTTAAATGTTTAAGACTATTTTATAAGTAAGTTTGTTCTGGTGATATCGCAAATATAATCCAATCTGTCCATAAATAAGACAGGCTTGAGCTTTTCATCACTTGTGTCATTGTGAAATTTGAGCAACTCCACTAAAGGCCATGATTATGTGGGACTGCCTGACACTAGATTTAAGCCTGGACTTCCAGCATCTGAAGAATTTTCCTAAAACTTTAGAAGAAAAATAGGTGTTTGATTTGCTCCTTCTTAGCCTGGCCCTTCTCTACAATAGCAAGGATTGAGGATTAGCTAAATTTAGTTTGCTCTGGTTCAATAGTCTGCAATGGCGGGCATTTGCTGGGTACTTGACCTTTGCCTTGTCACTTTCTAATAAAAAAATAAAGGAAACATAAGGAGGACATTTATGTAGGAGCTGTAAACACTTGGCTTGTGCTTTTTATGCATGCACTTAATGTTCTTGTTTTACAACCTTAACTCTCCCAACAGAATTTATAACAGTCACTAGGCACAAGCAGTTGATGTGTGCTGTTTGTGATGGTAACATGAAATCGGCTACCGTAAAATGTTCTGGTTAATAAAGGATGAAACACTAAGCTCTTTGTCAACAAACATGTCTGGGGCAAACTTGACAATTCTTTTTACAAAATCAAAGCTCTAAAATGAGAGGTATGATATATGATTCTGTCCTTGCTTATGCTGCTTTTATGCTGCATTTAGGCTAGTGAAAAACTTAGAAGGAGGATCAGTCTGAGCGCTGTATTTATGTGTGTATGTATGTGTACATATGTATAGATGTACATGTCCTGATTAGTATAAGATTCCTTATTATTCTTGGTCCTGATTGAATAAAATTTCACAGCGATGAACAACGTCATATCTTTGTCAAGAACTGCATGTAAGAGAAACAGCACCTTTGGGTTTTGGTTTGCTCTCTTTCCAGCAAACAGGAACTAGTTATCACAATTAAATACACCGATGTAACCTAACAGCGATTACTACACCGCTTACACAGAGCACAGGATGTGCTCAGGGTCCTAACCTCCTGAGGTCAGTGCAAAGCCTTAGAAAAATATCTTTGCCACGTAAATATATTTTTCCATAGTAAGTATATTTTAAAATGCTGATTATTGAAACAATATCTGCTGGGGTGGGGAAGGGGAAGGAGGCCAGTGCAAATGTTCAGCTGCTGTAAATCGGGTAGTTTCATTTCAGTTAACAGAGCTATGTTAATTGGCCCCCGCTGGTAGCCAAGAACCAATTCCTTTAGTCTTGAAGATCCAGCTCAGTATATGCACTTATCACTGAGAGCAAAAGGATTGGGCCAAACATACGAGTGTTGTAAATGAAGATAGCTGGGCTGATTTCAGTGGAGCTCTGCCAGTGTATGTCACCTAAGGGTTTGGTACAACAATTTCAGGCAAAGAAGGTACATTCCTTTCAGAAGATTAATTATGTTTTAGATGCACTTACTGGGTACTTTTGGGGTATGTTGGCTGCATAATAAAAACCAGGTAATAAAAAGAAAAAAGCAACCTGATTTTGCAGGTGGTCCATTTTATTGGATTAAAAATAAAAGGCAAGCTTTTGAGAATCGCAGTGTCTTCCTTAAGAGCTAGAGAGGAGGGCAAGTTGGGGCAGCAGAAATGAGAGCCTGATTTTGATTCAGGCTTCATAATTATATTCAGAGACAGAGATCAAAGCAGGAGCTGAGCAGGAAATGGCAGAGAGAAAGTCAGGTGCAGATATCACACCCTACTCAGTCGCTGTCATCAGCCAAAATTTGGGAGCCAGTTCAGTGTGGTGAATGAATGTGTTTGCTTAAAATAATTGCCTTGACGAAAGCTCATTATTGTTTTCTTCTGACTACTTTAGGTGGGAGCTACTGCCAGCTGTTTCTGGTGGTACAGGTAGCCGGGCTAATACAGCTGCCATCATTAACACATGAAAAACCCTGGTGTCTTCATTCAGCCTTTCCTAGGAAAAGTGCTGCTGAAATGGGGGAAAATGAACCTGAAGTCAATGAAGACTTACTTCCATCTTCCACAATACCCTAGTAGAAATAGAAAACACCATCCAGAGATTTCAGCAGATTAACTCGCAGTGAAGCAACAGCGTGTAGTAGTTCAATGACTGTGGGGAGGATCTTTTTTTTCTTCTTCTTCTTTCTTTTTTTCCTTAAAACAAGGCCTTTTTTTTAACCTATCATCTACTCCCACTTCACATAGAATGTCAGATGAAAAGCCAGTTTTGGCAAGACAATATTGAAATGGATCAGTCTGCATACCTGTAATTTTCTAACGAGTATGAAAGCTATCAAAAGAAGGTTCTGGTTGCAGGTACACACTCCAGCCTCAACAAGCATGAGTGCAAAGTTTGCTAGTTATCCCAGTCTTTATTTTATCCTGTACTGTTTGTTCCATGGGGTCTCTGCCCTACCAACTGCACCAGGTGGACATGTCTAACTAAATGCATTGATTCTATCAGGGAAGATGAAAGTGCGATTTTTGCCTTTGCAGTTATTGGAAATGCAGCAAAATCTGTTGAAACTGGAGAACCTTTATATTTATCTAAAATACTTAAATCCCATCCTTGTGTATATAGGCATATTAAATATGCATATTTCAGACATCCAAATTTGAACTTGGTTTTATTTTCTCTGGTGTCACATTAATTAACTAATTTGAGGTTTGAGCTTGGGATCCCAACAAGTGAGTAAGTCATTTGCTGGGAGAGAGTGAATAGCTGGTCCTGGAGGTACTATCTGATCTGCTCTGTTTTGATGCTTGCCTGCTCTGGGGGAAGCCCCAGCTACGGGGAGAGACCTACTGTACAGACCTAGCTAAGCCTCTGCTCAGTTTCTCCCTGTGAAGATTTCCCTCTTGAAGACAGCCGTCTTGAAACTCTTCCTAGAGGTGCACAACAGGTTTAGAGCAATCCCTAAGGACTGTGTGCACACAGCACAAAGTACTCATTAAAGAACAAGTAGGGGCAGGAGCTGCTACATAGAAAAGGGTATGATGTATGATATAAAGGGAAAGCTCAGGCAAAATGAAAGGAACTCTGATAGCGGATACAAGAGAAGAATCTGAGAAGACAGGCAGTATTTAGCTTATAGAAGAGGGCAATTTTATGAATGATCATAAATATTGGTAACCACATTTTCTCACATAAAAATTTCAATCTTTAGCTTATAAGAACATAAAACTTCCAGAAACTTTTGTGATGGGTCTTAGATCAGGTTTCATTCCCATCCCACTTTTAAACACAGTCCATACAAAGCTGTGGAGTTCAAACTCAGCCTTTCAAAGGAATCTGGTTTTGCTCACACCGTAATTAACAGAAATACAAAAGAACTTTGTCAAATCTTCTTCTCTGGCTTCCCTAAATCCAGAGTTGTTCTGGAATGTTGCTGTCTGCTCAGTTTGTTCCTCAGATTTTCTCCCTTTCCTTCTGCTGCTCCAGACAGCCAGTTCACAACCTTTATAAGCAGGACAGAGGAGTCATTTGGCTCATTAGATCAAAAGGTTCATTTCTAATCCATCCCTGGGAGCAACATCTACTGTCTCTGGAGATTAATGACAGATGTGCGACTGCATAGGAGAAGCAGCAGCCAGGAGGCAGGTTATCCCTTGGCCAAAGTAATCTGGCACTGACCCCTGTCAGGAGTCAGACTTTCGGTATGATCAGGCAAATCCTCCTGACAGGAGAGTTACCTGAGATCTGTACCAGTTTGCCTCGGCTTTCACCCACTCCCGTGCCAGCTGAAGTTATTTCCTGCTGGGGAGTCTCCAGAGAGGAACATGCTGTGTGCCTAGCAATCAGCTCACTCACACTTGTCTTTTTCTTTGGCGTGAAGATGTCATAAATTGCAAAAGAAATAGTTGCTTCAAGTTATATCAAAATATACGTTCAATTTTGTTTAAACTGCCCATTTTTTTGAATACAGAGCCATCTATCTATCTTAGGTACCAATGACCCAGAACTTTGGCATCCGAGGGGTAGAACAACATTTAAAATTCTTCACGTTTATTAACAAAATCACGTTGTCAAACTATGTGCTGACAAAATTCTGAAAGTGAATGTGTAAAACCCTTATGGCCTGATCTCTCAAGATATTTCAGAGTCTATAGTATTTCCAACTGGCAAACTCCAGGCTTGCAGTTATCATTGTAACAAACTCCTAATTTCTTCTTTCTTATTGCTTTAGGAAAAGACTTGCCCAGTTCTAGGACATTGACCTTGTTCTGTGGGTTTTTTTCCTATGTAAGAAAAATTCTTATACTTTGCAGTTATCTAGACTTCAAAATCACTCCTGAATCTAAATAGCTCATTCCTAAAGGAAATTCTTATCACATATAGCAGCATTACTTTAATCTTTTCTATGTGCACAATGAATAAAAAAAATTAAAGAATGACAGAGAAATATAATCCTGTAAAATTCACAATCACGGTTATCATTATGTATACAAGAGCACAGCTTTCACAAGGTAGTAATTTCTGGGATGTATCCTCACTAAAACTCATTTTTAAAATAGGCTAAGCAACTCGTGTTATCCAACATATTGTGTGGGCAGGTACCAATATTTATTACTAGTATTTTAATTAAATACTGCTTGCAATTAAATGTATGCACTTCCTTAATTATCGCCCTCAGCCGTGTAGATTGTAGCAAATTCAGTGTAAACCAAGTGTAGGAGATATTCTTGGGACTTGGAGACTTCATGCAAGCCCAAGATCCAGCTGGTGAAGGTGTCAACCTACTGCTGCTATGGAGATTGTGCCAGATATGCATTTATTCTCACAGACAACACTCTGGAGTTTTATTGCAAACATTCAGGCTAGCCAGTTGGTGAGAACAGGCTGGAGTCTGGATTGCACCGCTCAGCGGCAAGTGAGGGGAAAGGGTGGCTGGATCCTAGAAGCTATTCAGAAACTGAAGACCTAAAGGGTTGATGTGAATGCTTTCTTTCCTAGCAGAAATTACTTCAATTTCTGCTTCTAGGATTTCAGGATCAAACAACCTTGAATTCAAAGCCTCAAGTCTATCCACAACCCACATTCTTGCCAACCAAATCTTGGGAATTTCACATAGCTCTAGCTTTTATTCCTGATCTCACTTGGCTTTCACCTTACTCATCATGTCTTTTTGCTCTTCATCTCACTCAAGTGTTTCTCAGGGGTTTTGCTTTTGTTTTTGTTTTCTCGTTCTTTTCCAAGCAGATCCCGGGATTATGCCTTTTCTCTGAGAAATGATCCATTTTAATCTCCTAACCAGAATTGCTTCTTTCCTTTTCAAGCTCATTGGCAGTGGCAGAAGGGGACAATATGTTTTGTCTTCTACTTTTGCACATGTTTTCTCTTGGCCTCTGTGGTTTTAGTCCTCGTTTCTCTCACTAACCAAAATTCCCAGTGAGTCTTTTGTTTTTGTCCCAAAAATACTGTTTTTTCTCACAGTCTTTCAATCCTTCATCAGTACTAAATCATCCCAGCCATTGGATTAATTTAACACTTGTACTAACAGCCAGCATAAGGCAGGGAAATCCCTTCTTCTGCCACCTGGCTGTTACTGCAACAGCCAAAAAAAGAGGAAAATTTCAGTAATTCTATCTTAAACCCAAAGAAAAAACAAGAAGCCAGTATTTTTAGTTTCAGGTAACTGAGTAGGACTCAGAGTAGAACTATATTTTTTGCATTCTCGTAGCAAATTCGCTTCCATGTAGCAATGCTAATTAAAACCCATGATTGTTAATATCTCGTTCATTTCAAGTCATGTTTCCCTTCCTGGTCCTCAGCAATAGCAAAGGGTGTGGTGGCTGTGGCCACTTTCTCCCTTCAGTGGAAATTTGGCAGCTGCCAGGAAACTTTTTTCACCTTCTCACCCCCCCAGCAAAACCTTAATGTTTGTTCAGCGTTGATGTAACCATCAAACCACCCATTGCTGACACCATTCCTCTTTCTTCTCTCTTTACTTCTGTTCGGAGAACCACCAGAGAAATGGGAGGAGAAGAGATATGTGGGAGAGGCTATCAGAGGACATAATGATGGGCACCACATTGATGGGCAACACAGAAAGAAGCAGATCCCAGGCTACATTCGGATCTCATATATCTACCTGTGTTTTACCTGCACTTTTTCATTTAAATTAATGGATTTTTCTCTGATGTCCAAAGCAATATCACTCATATATGTCTGCATCATTGTTACCAATATTATTCACCTGATGCCTGACCATGCTGCAGGCTAGGTACATCATAAGTGAAAAAACCAAATCTGTCCCAAAGATTTTGCAACCTCCAGTCCCTACACTGCAGGCATTTAGGACTAAATGTATGCAAAGGCCTGTAATTTCCTTCAGATAGAGCTGGTGCTTTCCTGGGAAATAAAGGCTATGCATTTGGAAGAAAGAGTGAAGGAAACAGGGGCTTACAGGTCTTGAAGGAAGCTCCTGACTCACTGACCTTGGCCCACTGCATGCAAAAAAGATGGGGTTCACCCTGAAAGGCCCTCAAAACATCCGCTCCACATACCAGCAGCAAAATACCACAACACATCACAGCAAACTTCCAAGCTACCAAATGGACCAAAAGCCCTATTGTGCCACAGCAAGAAAATAGAAGGGATCAGAGGCACCCCAAAGTCTTGGCAGTAGTGGGCAATTAACTGAGGAAAACACCCAGGTGTTTTTAGGCTGTGGGCTACACTCGCCTTCTCCAGAGAAGAAGTGGTGGAGAGGGGAAGAAGTACCTCTTGGTTTGATATAGGAAATAAAAATCTCCGTTGATTCTACACCTGTTAGGTGATGAACCTGATGAGTGCAGCAATGCACTTTCCTGAGAGAGTGTGAAGCCACAGAATCAAAAGCAGAAATAGTATCTTTTCTTTGTCTCAGCTTCATAGTGCTGTTTACTTTTGATTTTATTGAATAGATTTGCTTCATGCAAACTAGATTGAGGGATGTTATTTCAGTTACTTAGTAATTTTCAGGATATGTTAAGAAACCAAGGAAAAATCCAAATACAAAGATAAATAAATATTACTGCTTAGAATATCACTCTGATTTTATGGTCATGAAATAAAATATACACTAAATTGTATTTTTTTTATAAAACAGCCCTTCATATCACAGAATCGTAGAATGGTTTGGGTTGGAAGGGACCTTAAAGATCATCTAGTTCCAACCCCAGTGTCATGGGCAGGGATACCTTCCATTAGACCAGGTTGCTCAAAGCCCCTTCCAACCTGGCCTTGAACACTTCCAGGGATGGGGCATCCACAGCTTCTCTAGGCAACCTGTTCCAGTGCCTCACCACCCTCATGGTGAAGAATTTCTTCCTTATATCTAATCTAAATCTACCCTCTTTCAGTTTAAAGCCATTACCCCTTGTCCTATCACTACATGCCCTTGTAAAAAGTCCCTCTCCATCTTTCTAGTAGGCGCCCCCCAGGTACTGGAAGGCTTCTATAAGGTCTCCCCGGAGCCTTCTCTTCTCCATGCTGAACAATTCCAACTCTCTCAGCCTGTCTTCATAGGAGAGGTGCTCCAGCCCTCTGATGATCTTTGTAGCCCTCCTCTGGACCTGCTTCAACAGGTCCATGTCCTTCTTATGTTGGGGGCCCCAGAGCTGAACGCAGTACTCCAGGTGGGGTCTCACGAGAACGGAGTAGAGGAGGAGAATCACCTCCCTTGACCTGCTGGTCATGCTTCTTTTGATGCAGCCCAGGATACAGCTGGCTTTCAGGGTTGCAAGCACACATTGCTGGATCATGTTGAGCTTCTCATCAATCAACACTCCCAAGTCCTTCTCCTCAGGACTGCTCTGAATCCATTCTCCACCCAGCCTGTATTTGGGGATGGGTGGGGGTTTGCTCCAGCCCATGTGCAGGACCTTGCACTTGGCCTTGTTGAACTTCATGAGGTTCGCACACATATATGTATGGGGACACCAGAAGGTGTCTGCTGGCCGTGTTCACCTCCTAAAAATGGCAGCCACTGTTATGAATGCAGACCTTCTACAGACTGTAGATGAAGAGAGATTTAATCTAGCTCCTTATTTCCAATGAGGTTTTTCTAAACCCACCCATACAGAAAACTTATGTATTTGCATAACTTCTCTGCACACATGCTTAAAATAGTACAAAATTGGCCATTGTTCAGATGAGTCAAAATAAATGATAGGGCCAGCAATAAAATGATATTAATATGTCCAAATAGTGACTTTCCCCAAGCTCTGCAATCTGTGAGATCAGGCCAGCAGACCACCACCCATCTCCCTGCTGCACGATATGCTCAGATCAAACTCTTCACTGCAATGCTTGAAAGGCTCCTGATCCCCAAGGAAAATAATAGATGGTCAGGAAACTGTGTGCTAAGTTCAGAAACTATTTCAGATGTAGTGTACTGTGCCTGAAAAGAAAGCAAACTTATTACTCACAGCTGCATTGCAACAAATTCAGAGACGAAGCCATTGAGGGCCCCTTTGTATTTTCTTTGGCCTCCACACAAATTGTTGACATCATTTCAGTCTTCACCATTCATCTACTGCTGTTCTGAGTTTAAAGCTGTATTTCAAAGATAGGAGAAGTTTTGGTCAATCAGTGGGGGGACTCCTTTGGGAAGTCCTGCACCTTTCGCTATTGCTTGAAGCAACTGATCCCATACAAAAATGACATGCAAACCTTTAAAGTTTTCACTTGGTGAATTCAGGACTTTAAGAATTCAAATAAATTCATAAACAAATAAATAAATAAGCTCATAAGTAGAAACAGAACTACACAATAGCTGCAAAGATATTTATGCTCTTTGTATTACCTCATAGAATTGCAACTCACAGAGTGGCTGAGGTTGGAAGGGGCCTCTGGAGGTCATCTGGTCCAACCATCCTGCTGTAGCAGGGCCACCTAGAACCGGTTGTCCAGGATCATGACCACGACCACATGGCTTTTGAATATCTCTAAGGATGGAGACTCCACAGCCTCCCTGGACAACCTGTGCCAGGGCTCAGTCACCCTCACAGTGAAAAAGTCTTTTGTGATGTTCACACAGACCCGCCTGTGTTTCAGTTTGTGCTCATAGCATCCTTGGTTTTCTTAAATTTGGGCTATCGAGATTTCATGGGTGGAATTCTGAGTGAGCTAAACCACGACTACTCACACTGACTTTCATAATGAACCATGCAGAGATAGTAAGAAGTCAGGGAGACCAGCAGACACAAGGAGACAAAACTTCTGAATTAATGGCTCTAATGTGTGATTTGCACAAATTATTTACATTATTAGTATCATTATTGTGGTGTCGTATAACCACTTTACAGAAAAGCTGGAACTCAGATATAAGTGAGTTAAGCCATGGTCTAACATACACCAGCTCACCTGTGGTTGTGAATTAAGTGCTGGAAGGTCACTGAAAGCGTTGGCTTAGCTGGTTAAATTGCTATTTAGTTTAAACTTCAGCGTAATGGTAACACTGTACGCTACAGTAGGTCAGGTAGTTACTGGATTCTTTCTGAGGGGTGTGCAGTTTCACCCTTATGGGGGTGAAGTTGCCTTTGGTGTGGAGGACCAGGACAAAGCTCACTCAGCAGAGCTGGGCAGCAGCTGTACTGTACCCTGCCCTGGCATCAGCTTCACTGGGAGAGGGCTGGTGCTTTGTGTGGGATTACACGAATCCAAACTCAAAGGAGGGTGGAAGTGGGTCACCAGTCTACACAAATGTAGGTTTCAGTCACGGTGGAACAGCAGCAGAAATACAGCTCCTGGCTCGTGCATTGTCATTTCCAGAGGTACACTTAAAAATCCTTCCTTTTCTCCAGTTTGGCCAGACAAATTTTCTGAAATGGTGCTTTTTGCAAGGTCTCTTTTTCATTGAAATGTACCCTTTTTCTAATAGATGTATGGTGTATGTTTGCAGTAATTACAGAAGATGTTGTCCTTTTCATTTATGCCTGCGCAATCCAGTTTGACATCATGTCATAAAAGTTTATGTGTTGTGTTCTCTGAGCTCCTTACTAATATCCCTGGCATTCTCTCTGGCTCTCCAAAATCAATACCATTGCTCCTCTCTCAATAAAAAATGGAGTGTTGAACAGGGTCCAAATGTGCACACTGACAATTTGCAGCAATTAGATGCTGTGTTAACAAATGACCATCCCACAGGGTGATAAAGCAGCACCAGAAGGATCACCGATGTCTTTCACAGGGGAGCCTACGAATAACTGGGACTTTTAAGAAGTGGATTCACTCTCCGTCCCTGTCTCTCTCGTTGGACAGTCACAGAAACAGTGAAATCAGGACAGAGAGGCATTCAAATTAAGAACCTTGGCGATCAATTTTTACTTGCAGCCGGTGGATTGTAATCAATGTTAATTAACCAGACTCCTTTTCAGACCAGGCTACACCAAGAGAGCAACTGCATATATTTTTGACCAAGACAACTGATTTTGCTGGTCTTCAGAAAGGGACAGAGTGATGGCTTTGTGAGCTGCAACAGAATACAAGATTAGGGAAAACAAAATAGAGAGACTTTAAGTCCTTTAGGAAAATAAGCCTTCAGGGATAGAGGAAACAGCCACAAATATCTCATTTATGGAACTGGCAGTGGGATGGTGCAGTGCTGACCCTGTGGCTCCCAGTTCAAATTCAACCCTAGTTGTGGAGACCAAAAATTATTTCATTTTTTTCAATGAACTATGCAAAATAGACATTTGTTCTCAGGTTAGGTTCAGGAGAAAAAGTGCTGAACTGGAAATGGCACTCACAATGTTGCAATCTTCACAGATTTCTGTTGTGCATTTGATGCTATTCATAAAGCCCTCTTTCTTTTAATGTTGCAATTAGGAGATAATTTTAGATTTCTGTATTTTAAAAAAATAAAGTTTTCATTTTCATTTCTGCAGAAAGGTTAAAAATGTGCCTAAAATGTACTCCAAAAGCATGGAAACCAGAAGTTTATTGTAAGCATAGCCCCCTTTTTATTTTTGAAAAAGGGTGGGAGAACAACGGTAGGAGAAGGACTGCATCCTGGTGTTTGGACCCAGGTTTGGCAACACTGCGCTCCTAGAAAGACAGCCAAAGACTGAACAAACACACAGGCTGAGTTGTCTTTTCTTTCCCAAAATGCTTGCTGGCGGATGGGTGGACACAGTCAGAGAAAGCTGCTACTGCTCCTGCATGGGCTATACCTGTTCTTCAGATAAACAAAAGACTTCATTTTCTTGTGCTGTCAGACTGTTGCCTCTTCCTGACACAAGACTCTTTAAAAATTCACAGTGCAAGAGAATGAAAATATACTGCAAATCAGGATTTATATACTTGCCTATATGCAAATCTTGCTGCATTGATCTGTGAATTTAGTGAATAAAGCTGTCTTTCCAGGGATCTTTGACTGGAATAAAAATTGAGGCTTTCAATGAACTCTGAGTGGCACAAGAATGAACTCTAGATAGCACCAGAAAATATTGTTATTCCTCAGGCTTAGCGCGGGGCTTGACTGCAAACTCACTGTGACAGGGACCTTTTCTGTTCTGCGTTTGTACTTTTGAAGCCAGTGGGACACAGTTTCCAATTAGTTCTTCTAAGCACAGCAGTGATACATAGGCATTAATTCAAAACTAGTATGAGTGACTTGGTCTAAGGAAAGGCAAAACCACTAATACAATGTGCTGTGCTATATGGTTGATAGCAGGTAAAGCTCTGATTTTCTTGGTCACAGTTACCACAGGCAAGTCACTTAATGACTGTTGCTCAGTTCCCTCTCTGTGTAGTTGGAATAACAATAATTCCTTCTTTCTGTTCTTTCTCTTGTCACTTAAGATGTAATCTTGCAGAATAGGATTCTTTCTTTTATGGATTTGCATAGCATCTACCACAACCAAGACAGGGAAGGAGGTGTCTTGACTCCACAAAAGTTTGTTTTGATTGCTTAGATAGCATATGAAATTATTAACTGGGGGCAAAAAAAGATGTCGACGAGTCTATGAAGTTTTATAAAACACAGAACTTCTCTCTCATGTTTCAGACATTTTGGGGTAATTTTTTTTCTAGGAAATGTAAGGGAATATGGAGAGCATATGCGAGGAGTGTAATTTAGCCCAGTTTTATTACAGACATGGCCTACCACTACCAGGAGAAAAAGGTAGTCTCTGCCTAACGCTAGTGCTGCAGGAGGTAGCAGAGGCACCCCCTGTGCTTTATGCAGTATGGCTACCCAAACTCACAGAGGAGTGATCCAGTGCAAAATTCAGAGCTGCGGGAGCAACACTAAATGCAGACTGCCTTCTGGTGTGGAG
>NW_009195775.1:0-31731 GCF_000690835.1 Fulmarus glacialis | reverse complement strand
TTCCTGCTTCAAAAGAAGAAAAAAACCCCACAAAACCCACAGGACCTAATTTTCCAAGCACATATTTGCTGACAATAAGCATCAAATTTACCACTCCAGGTATTCCTAGAATAGTCTGGATACTGAAAGCAAGCCTTCTTTTCTCTTTCTCTCTTTAAAATGAGCTTGTTTCTAGCTTTCCAGGAAGCCGAAACTTCAGTCATAACTGAGCATGTGGATCATAAGCTGTGGTATAATATGTGTAACCAAGAGGCACATACAGAGCTTTTACTACAGAAGAAACAAACATATCTGATCTGCAAGAGGGATCATTTAATTTGTGATTTACAATACACAACAAAAAAGTTTTCACAAAACATAATATTATAAAATCCTTGGGTGTCATCAACCCTCATTCAATCCTGGACAGTAAACAGGTGGCCTTTAATAGGCATTAATAAGTTTATCAGAGAGGCAACAGTGAAACTTTCAATTTAGGAGAAGTTTCACCACTTTTGTACCTGGCTTGCTTCTTTTTGGAAGTTCTAGTAAACACTAAACAACTGAACTGTACGCTTGGAAACTCCTCAGACGAAAAAGCATCAGCCAGTGGATACTATGTCAGCATTACCATAAAGACTTCTCTGGGTCACCAGTTGTTTGTCAAATGCCACGTCAGCTGAAAGGCAACTTGCACCAGCCGTTTAGCTTGGTGACAGGATTGAATGTCCTAGTGTATGCAAAAGGTCTTGTGTCGATGTAAAGCAATAATATCATGGTTGTAAGGACGGCTGGACAAAAATTTACTGGCATTAACATTTGAAAAAGGGTCTGTTTTGTTCCAAGCTCAACGCTGAAGTGAGGTTCATCTGTAAACTTTGAATTTTGATTTATTTCTAAGCAAATTTAAACCAGCTTCTATGTCTAATATGAGGTTCAAGAACAGACCTTCAGATCCGTCAGTTAGAATTTGCTTAGGTATTTTGAATACATTTGAAAACAGCAGTAGTCAGAGCATGCCAAACTCCAGCAGTTCTGGATTAACAGTGGTTTCAAAGAGGGGCAGTTTCAGATGACGTCAGCCATCCAACATTATGTGATTCCAGGAGACAGATCAGCAGAAAAGTGGATGAAAAGCACCATGAGCTTTCTTCAGTGCAACTGGGATCTGTCCCATGCAGGTCCACCAAGGCAAATCAAACACTTGTCCACTTTTTTCTTGCCATAAAAGGAAAAAAGGTACTTTCACTGGACATCTTTTATCTTTGCAAAACAAAAAGTGATTTCATGCCTAACCAATGTCTAGAGGAAACTGTCATTGATGACTCAGTTTATTATGACTAGTCAATTGGTTACAATAACAATCTTGCGTTGAATTCATTTCAATGTCTCTTGATCATACAGAAGTTTAATTTTTACAAACTGAAAGGTATTAAGATTTAAAGTTTCAAGCCACTGAGGGTTATATGCACTCCCAGGTATTTCAGACTTGTCAGCATTGCCAATTTTCAGACTTCCCCTGGATCCTCACAGAAGCTCAACGGTGCAGGGGCTGAAAACATTTCTCATTTCTGCAGTCACCCTGCCTGAGAGAGTTTTCACTGACGGAACATTTTGCTGAACTGAACTCAGGAAACTACACACACACACACACACACAAACACCCCGTTACTGCTAGCACAGCTGAAACCTATACCCAAATATTAGCAAAGGATTAACAAACTCTACAGTGAAACTTGCATTCAGAGCAGGCCTGGAACATGTCAAGTATTTAAGAGACACTTGCAAAAAATCCTCATTTCTTATTCACCAAAGACAGAGCACTCAGCACCTTGCAAGATTGAGGCCTTTCAGTGGGCAACCTTCTACTACTTCATAGGTATCACTTTATAGCATCCCCAGTGATTCAATCCGTACTGAAGACTACCTTGTCCAAGCAACTGATGTATTTCCTGGTCCCTTGAGTGGTTCCTTGAGATATTTGTGTAAAGGGATCGTTTTATCCAACACTGAAATACAGCCTCCCCTGTGGTATAACTTGGCAACTATTTAATGGCACAGAGCGATGCTGTATGAGAGGTTTAAAATGGAAAGCGAAGGCCATGAGAAAACAACCCTCCCTTAACAGCAAGTGGCTTAGATACTTTCCTGCTTGTACTGGAAAGCATTCATTTTAAATGGAGTATAACTCAACATCATGGTGGGTCAGACACCATGGCTTTGCTGATTGAGTTAATATGAAAACATGAGGGATAGCTGAGGATTGCCTGTATACATTCAGTCTCTAGAATTTGTATTTCCTATTTTCAGGGCATAAAACATTTCTGGAGCTTATTACACAGAACATGCATCATGCTAAAGAGCAGAGTAAACATGGCTCTGAATGAAAACTGTGTTACTTAGCAAAAGGCTAGGGACTGTTTTTTTGAGAGGATACCAACAGGTAGACTGAGCATCTTTTTTTTTTTTTCATAAAAGTGATCTGTCCTATTTTCTTTTCATCACAGTGCTAATTTTCTAATGCCTTCACCAGCAAAAATTGTATTGGCACAAATGCCTGTTAGGTTTGCCATTGGATGAGTTCATTGACATGTATTTGTCCAAGCAGAATTCCAGTGATATTTTCAAAGACACAAAGAAATGCAAGTGAGTTTTACCTTGCTGACACAGTGTTTGGTGATAACTGCAGGTTCTGTGGAATGACAAACTTACTTAAAGGTAAAAGATACAATCATTTTTGATTTTGTGACAATTCTTTGTTAGGGCTCACATGACAGCCAGACAAGCCAGTTTTCTTTCAGCAAACTCATTTAATGTTGGCTGGAGGAAAATGGCATGTCAGTGCCAGACCTTCTCCTCCACTTTCCTTCTTTTCATAGTTCCTTCTCACTGTGTCTTGGTCATTGAGCCAATGACAAGAGAAAGGGATCTGGACCCTGGTATCAACCATTTAACTTTAGAGAATTCAGAAAAATCAGAAAATATATCTTAAATTGGTGAAGAGAATTGGGCATTTTCAAAGGGCAATTCAGAGCAGACAGAAGGTCAGCTATTTTGCCACTGTTTACAACAGAGCCAACCTGTGGTGAGGAAGCCCCTAAATTAGATGCTTCTATACAAGTGTCTGAAATTGGGTAGGATGAACAAGGACCAAGCTGTAGGTTACCATTTCAGAACATGGTTTGGCTTCCAGAAACTCAGAGGTTAGCTTTTCAGCATTCGTGTGAAAAACAGAGGTAATATTACCAATCATTGTAAAGTAATCAGTTTCCCAACATGACCAACAGCTCATTAAAGTATATCTTTTGTACCCTATTGCTGTTGTATTATGTTATATGCAAAAAGCAGTCAAAGCGGACAGGGAAACATATGCAGCCATAGTTTCATCCATAACACATAAATGACGGCAGTATTGTCTGCAGTGATGAATGGAAGCAATGAGGGAGATGTCAAAGAAAAAAAGTCTGCCCCCAACATGCCGTTCCACCAGTTGTCTGGAAGAAAACATACAATAAGACCAAGAGAGTCTATTAAAATGTTGGATGCAGATTTGAGGGGGAGAGTAATGGAAATGGAGTTTTTCTGGAACACGCAAAAGAAAGAAAGAAGGGTGAGTTGAGCCTGGCAGCGACACAGCGTTTGCAGCGAGGTGACGAAAACAAGAGCAAAGAGACAAGCTAAAACTGACAGTGACAGAAAATGTATCTGTAGAGAGAAGCTAAAGGCAAAATATAACCAAGCAAATAACCCCGTAAAATCCTCTACCATGAGCATTCTGAGGTTGACATTTTATTTTCTCTTTATTTTACAACATGTAATCTGGACTTTGAGTTAGAAAACACTTGTATTAAATAATTTCTTTCTAAAAAGACTAGTTTCCTTATTAAAACTGCAGTGGGTTTCACAGTCTCCCTAAGCAGTTCTTGTTTTTTTTGTGCTCTTGCTCTCAAAAAAGGGCTAACTTCTGTGACGTATTAATCACAAAGCAGATCCTGGTATATGCAAGGTAATCAGAGATTGTGCTGCTCACTATATCTAAAAATTAAAATGCAGCTGTTGAGAAATTGATATAAACTAACTACAGTAGCCTGGAGTTAAATATTTATATTAGTAAAAACTGGCCTAGCTCTTGAGTTCCTAGAAGATCAGAGTTAACTTTCAGCTTGTGACTCAATTGTAAAACAATGCCATTTTCTCTTCTCAAGCCAGCAGACAGCCCAAAACAACACCCCTGATTCTTTAAATGAGAGATTTTCTTCACTGAGACTTAAGTCCGAGGTTTTCAGATGATTCTGTGTAAGTCTTTATTATTAACTATTTCACCAATGAAAAAAGTAGGTAAGAAAGAATAAAGACAACCTGTGTCAAATATCACTGCATACTGGACAAAGCATATATATGATCTGTTGCAAATTACATCCTGTTTTGGTATCTCATTTTGGTTTAATTTTTGGCTGGTTTGCAGGAAAGGGCTACTGCTGTCAGGGGTTTTCCTGTGTTACTCCCCCTCTTACAGGGGAAAAAAAAAACAACAAACAAACAAGAAAACACCTTAACAAGGCCAAGGAAAGTATGAGACAACATAAAGTACAAAAAACCACTCAAAACCAAAGTGGCCAAGCAGATATGGATTTTTGCTCCCCATTCAAATAATAAAGTTAGTTGATGACATTGCTGCTTTTTTTTTTGTAATCAAAAGCAGCCATATACTTGTGAAATTAAAGTATTATTTCAATCAGAAATGCTGAACTTTTTGTAACACAGCTGATGTTGGACAAGAAGGAGTAAATGCCAAAAAGGACATTGCAAAGTTTGACCTCTCTTAGTTACACTTCCATGGATGATCTAGAAAAAAATGTCTGAACCATCCTATTAATAGAAAAGAGAAGTCACTAAACTTCGCTGAAAACAGAACAAAAATTCAAAGCCATGTCAACTTTGAACCTCATTTAACAGAAATGAATTATTAAATGTTCTTTATGTCTGGGGAGGTCTGGGCCAAACCTTTCAGCTGTTAGAAATAGACTGCAAATAGCACAAAGAGACTCAGTTTGGAAACATGTTTAGCCAACATAACTTGAGAAAAATAACTCCACATCAACAGGGGGCGAGTTTGGCAGAAGGCTCTTTTCGCCTGCACGGCTCACCTGTATTAGTTAAGGGCGAGTTTGGAAACCACAGCTTCTGGGTCCAGAACAGAGCTGCAAATGCTGCTGCTTGTGTTCAGTGTTCATCGGTTCATTTCAGGGTGATGCATCCTCTAAATTTTCTCTTATTTTTTAACTCCTAGAGAAAGGTAAATCAGGAGTTATTTTCAAACCAGAGTTTGGTTTTTTCAGGATGTGGTCTACTTCTGGATAAATACTTTGCTGTTTTTAAAGGAAATTCATAGAGGTTTGGGATGTTTGTATTTGATTATTTTAGGGGTGAAACATGCAGCAGAAAACAGGGGAAGGATAAAGTTTTAGGTTTTGCAAACCACAAACAACACCAGCTTCTTCTATTTATTTCTTGTTCACAAAAGGTTTCTCCAGGCACACTTTTTGGTTTGCCATTGAATGAACTCACTCCCAGAAATCTGTTTGTAATGAGTAATAATAACAATGAAGATGTCATCAAGCACTAAAATCCTCCAGAGAACTGGAGCCTGTTCTCAGCTCACAGTGTATGTAAACACTGGAAATATATGTAGCGCTGCAATATCCTATAGTCCTGCCTGCAAAAATACAACAGGATAACTTTTTTCTCTGTACAGAACCACATGAAATTGTGAGAAGACAACTGTACTTTAAATTCTGTTATCCTTCTTATCCTGCTGCATTGGAACTACTGGGCTAATGTCTAATCCTTCAGGTTATAGCCAGTGTCCCTTGCCCATTTCAACAGCAGGACATTCTCTCTTCAAAAGCATCCGTGGAGGCAGCAAGTCAAAGCCACGGATGAAAGCCAAGTCTCCTGTCTGTCCTGTGTGTTAAGCACTAGTCTTGCTCTCTTTTATCTGGCTTTCTGTAGAGTTTACAATTGCTGCAAGGGAACAGCTTGTGAATTTTCTTTTTCCTCAGCTTTAATTTCACAGCATATGTGTTCTCTGCATACAGACCTGGCTACAGGGTCTCTAGAAACAAATTCCCTGAACACTCACAACATCTAACTTTGGAAGCAACATTTTGCCTAGAACCACATTATTATCACAACTTGGTCAAGCTATCTATTGTCTAACGGGTGTTCATGAGGGGGCAACAGGACTGGGGAAAACTCCTGCGCTCTCTTTTCCATGTAGTTAGTAGCAGCATGTTCACAAATTTTTGAAAGGTTGTCCAAGCTAGTCTTATGGACTGTAAATTCATGGGGACCAGCGAGCTGGAATCTGGTGAGGTGCTAAGACAAGAAAGATTATTCATGCATTTATCCTTGCCAAAGATGGGAACAACTGTTGTTGGAAATGCAATCCTGTTTTAGCAGTGCATGTTCCTGGCATCATCACCCATGAGCGTCTCGGCAAGGTTGACAGACTACAGAAAGGAGAAAAATAACACTGAAGCCTCCAACTTTGAAGATGCCTCCAGGAAGAGCAGTGAAGTATTTGGGGTAAGAGACTTCGCTGCACTCAGCTCCTGGCAGGGGAAATCAGGCAGGAGAAATGCAACTCTTTGTTCATCAGATAACTGTGACCATCCCAGCCCGTGGTGCCCAATGCCCCAAGCAGCTGGAGGGCTGAGCTTGCCCAGCTGACAGCCGTGGAGATGAGCAGGCAGGGCTGGCGGGCATCGGGGGCGCTCAGACATCTCCACACTGGTTGGAAAGTGGGCTCTTTCTCTCCTCGTTTTGCCACCCACAAGGTGAGGTGCTTTGTTTATGTCCTTACAGAGGTGGTCATAGAGGGCTCTTTTTTTAAAAAAAAAGAAAATTCACGAAGGAACAGCCCAGAGACAGATCTGTGGCCTGGGATTGCCCTTCTTTTTGTTTGCTCAATTTCTGTGAGCACAGTCTGGTGTTACAGGGGTATACTCTGTTTCTCAGGTGCCTGCAGGGGTCAAGACTTGGCATAAGTTTACATTCCCTGTAGTATGCCCCAGGCCATAGCCTGTCTGCATTTAATCTGCATGAACTCTGAGGCACTCCAGCTGGATCCATCAAAGTGGTGGTGGGGCTTCGTGTCTTGTGAGAGAATCACACCTAATCTCAGCTGACCCCATTAAGAAGGGCTGACCTGTAGGTACATGTTCTCCCTTGGTTTGGACTGATGTTTATTTTCTGAAGTCTCCCAAATGAGCAAGCAATCCTGGGGTGCCATTAAGTGTGAGTCGCCTTTTGGGGCTGAGCCTTGCCAGGAGACTCTGTGACACCGGTGCTGTCTGCATGCACTTGAACACCAAAAAGATATGTGTGCTGGACACTAATGAAGTGGGTTTGCACCTTAGTTTTACATGTGTCTACTCTCTCTACCCAATGCTCTCTGGAGAGGAGGGGCCATGAGGTTCAGTGCTCCCTCTTGCCTTCTTATTTTCCTTGACCCACAGGTGCAAACAGCATTTTGCTGTGCTATGTTACACAGTGGGATGGGAACTGTTGCAGATTTGGGGCTGTACGGGGATGACTGTCTCAGGAGGAAGGAAGCCTCTGAGCCAGATTCTGGATAGAGGAAAATGGTGGGATGTGGTCTTGGGTGAAGATATAAGTTTAAGAAGTGAATGGGTTACAACTTTCAGGCTGGTCCTGGGGAGGGTTTTCAGTGAGGAGGGAGGCAGGTTTAGCCTAAGATGGCCTCTGAACATTTTATGCTGATCAAGAGCTTCTGGGTGGAGACAATGGCCCTTTCAAAAGCTGATGTGATATCCTTTCTAAGACAGTGACAGCAGTGTCAGCTGCTGTCACAAAGCTGAGAAGGTAGCATACTGTTCTACATGTTACCTGTCACCCACAACTGGGGAAAGAAAGGGTCTGCCAGTGATGCCAGCAAGGTGTGAAGAGCAAGGCAACATGGCAGCAGGGACAGCCAGGACTTCCAGGAGCCCAGCATCTCTGCTTCTTGCCTAGCAGAGTGCCACACAGTACGCCATGAAGGCTCACAAGGGTCTCGCTTCCTGGGACCCAGACCACAGAATGCAGCAACACCTCTCGCTAGGGTGAGAGGATCACCTGCCTCCTTGTCTGGGATCTTTTGCTCTTTCTTTTACTGCTCCCTAGCCACACAAATCATAGTTTCTTATATGTGGTGATACAGCAAAAGCAATGTCAGTCCCCTGGGCTGGCAAGACGTTCTAGGGAGGACAAAGAGAAGGTCCTTTCAGGGATACTGGAAGGATTTCCTCTTAGTGTGCAGTGCAAGGCAAAGCCAAGGTGCTTGGGAACTGCGGTTGGACCCTTGCATGACTGCAGATCTGACCTGTGGGCACATTGCTATTGACAGGCAGAGTCAGGTGACCACCTGATTATAACATTTGATTTCATATCTGAAAGACAAGTCAGACGTCCCACTCCTGCAACCTGTTGTATTCATCTATCACTGATCTAAAACTAACAGAAAGTTCTTCAAAGCCAAAGTACATGTGGTCACCTTTTTGGCTAGCCTCCCCAAGATGAGCGGAAGGCTGAACTGCAAGACCGAATCAGGTGTACGCCAGCATTATTTATAAGGTTCCTCCATCACCCCTGAAACTCCATTGACACTCCTCATACTCACGTCTAAGTTACGACGAACGCCTTCAGTTCAAGCCTCACAAACTGAGAAGGGGTGATGAATTTACAGACTGTATTTTTTAGTTTCTTCACATAAGGAAAGAGATTTCCAATCTTCTCAAGGAATGCCATTGTGAGTGCACAGCACAGTAGGCTTCAAGGGAAACAGAGAAATACTGTCCCTCCGCTAATTTGTCACAAAGCAACTACTATTTCATGCAACCCAATCAATTACTATGGCAAAATGTTTGCTCCACACAAACACTTGAATGATTTCCAGGCATAAGGCATCTCTAATGAAGAAGATGAGAGAGTAGGGAGGAATAAACCAATTAGCATTAGAGAAAAGAAAGGGTTTTTTTTCACTGTGAGACCAGAATTCAGTAAAGCAACCCTAGGAGCCCATAGAGCAGCTCAGTGCAGGTGCATGAAGTGGGAACACTGATTACGGTGGAGAGACATCTGCCATCTCATCCTGCACAAACCTCACTGAGTACTTGCGCTTCAGAGCAAGGTGCAATAACCATGTAATGGACTAACCTAGAATAACCTGACCTCCAGTGAAGCTTGCTCCTAGCCCCCCGCTCAATTAGTGAGTGATTTTTGCTTTAGAGCTTTAGGGTTTATAAAACACATTTGTTTTTCTTGCCTAATAACGATGGATCTTGTAATTATCCCTGTGCTGTCTGATGCTTTAATAGAGTTCGTTATGCTCTTCATCTCAGTGATACACTGCATTGGCCCAGTCACTGGGTAGCCTTCCATGTAAGGATCCATGCTCCTGTGTTTTATGGAGTGGAAATAAGAATTCTGCTTCCCCACACCCACCCAAAAATGTTATATTAAAGGAACAAAGCCTGCAATAGGCCATTTTCTCCAGCCCTATGCACAGCCCTGAAACCTCCCCTAAGCCCCACTCTTCCCCCAGCTGCTTCCTAGGGCCCAGGCGCAGGCCCAGAGATCCTCGTCCTTCCCACGGGGCACCAAGGCAGCTCACAGCCTGGCCGTGCCCCATGGCACCGTGCAGGTGCCCCCAGCCAGCCCCAGGGCTGCGGATGGCTGCGGCCCCAAGGTCTCTCTGGGACTCCCAGGACCACGGCATAGCCCGTGAATTTGGGGAGAACAAATAGCAGCAATCATTAAAAAATAAGTTACCAATATAGTACTGCCATCAGAACTTCCACCAAATAAAAAGTTTATTTCATCACTGTCTTGTTTTTCAGCTTCATTAAAAAATCCTTTCTTCTTTTTTTTTTAAGGAAAAGGGTAAATAGGAACAGACAATTTACTTTCTCCATTCCTCACTTTAAAGATTTTGCTTGTGTTCTTGCATTGTGGGCTACTTTGTAGCCTCCGCCATGGCCTTCTGCTGCTCTTCACAAGGCGATTTTTTTTTGTACAAGTTGGCAGGTGTTATCCACACGCTCTGCAGATAACGCGCTGATCACACGGAACTGTTTTAATTCCTTGCTTCCAGCTGCTTGGTCGTGTTAAACAGCAAAAGGTACATTTCCGAATAGTCATTGCCCATGTAAGCAAATGCTGTAGCTGTGGCAAGAATCTCATCAGCTCAAGAGCAGAAAAGAAACTAATCAATGAAACACGCTATTCAAACTGTGATCTGCCATATTTTTTTTTTTAAAATCGTTCACCTTATTATATGAAATAAAAGTGCAAGTAAAAAAGGAAACCTAAGAGAATGTTTCTTTTTTTTTCCATTAAACATTTACTAATCTGGGTAGGATTTTTTAAGGGTTTTCAGCACTTATTTGCCAGGAAGTTATTTGGAATATTTTTAAAAGTAATTTAGAGTCATCATACCTATTTAGGAAGAATTATGAAATGTTTTGAGATCATGTATACCTTGATTTCTGTCTCACCATAAAAAAATCTTAAGCCCATCAAATTCATGATAGTGTCACACATGCTGCTGAGTGGGTACAACCTCCCGCTAATACTTGGGTTGCAGGATCAGGACCTTAATGGGACATGGAGGGTGGGGAGATATTGAGAGCCGACTTTTTGAAGCAGAGAGATATTATGGATCTGGGGGGAAAAAAGTCTATTTCTACTTTTTTGGCAGGGTCTCAAAGACTTAATATAGTATTTCCAAAACAATGCAATCAGCTTAAGAGCAATGATTTTTCATTGGAGTTGGCACTCACTAAATTTTGTAGGTCCATAATCTCAGTGATCCTTTTTCTCAAGTCATGAAAACCTTAGAAATGTCTTGCAGGCTACAAATATGTTCTTATCTTACCAAGAAAAAGCGTGTTCACATCTCCAATTCTGAATCCAGTCAAGCTATCATCAGATTAAAGGGCATCATTTTTGTTCCTTTTTCTATTCATAGATTTATTGTTAACTTTGGCACTTCTTTTTGTTTTGCATTATTCCACACTAGACTGCTCTAAAACTAGTTTTAATTTTAGTACATACTATATATTTTGCTGCCACATCCTGGGAACAATCAATGACCTTTCTTAATAATGTATCACTCTACTGAATGCTACACGTAATTAAAAGAAATGAACATATGCTATATTTATATTTGGTAGTAAAAATTCCTTCTCAAATAATACTGCTACTAACACAATCATATAGACAGCCATTGCTATTAATGGTAAAGCATGAACAAAACCACGGATGTCAAGATTTAGAGGAACTGACCTCTCAGTAGTGTAATCATAACAACATGCACTTTCTTTTCGGGTTGATAGACTCCTACTTGCAATATTTTCCACTGCTTTGCATACAACCTATTGTGGTGCCATATCTTCACTGATTCCAACTGAATGTTGTCAGTCTGAAGACAGCAAAGAAGATAAGAATAAAAAGCCACTAGTAAATAAGTTTATGTATTGTTACAGAATTGGGAAGGTCGTAGAGGTAGAATCGTGATCATAATGATATTATATAAAAAAAAAAGAAACTTCCTCCATGTAAGCAGTAGGGCAATTTATTGCCAAGACTGAAGCTGCCCCTGAATCCTCTTACTTTTTTGACACAGCCGATTTTAGCATTTGTAAAGATATTCTGGCTCATATTAGCCCATGCAGCTAATCATCAGTCATTCCTAAAGGTTATTGACTGCCCCATTTTCCCTAAAGCTGTACACAGAAGCACATGACAGAAGTCTATGAAAATTGGTCAGTCATTTTCCTCCATTCCTAGCAGGTCCTCAGATCAGTTTGCAACTACCTCCACAGTTCATTCCCTATTGCTCAGCTTCCTATTAATTAACAAGATTCCCATGAACCCAAGCCCCCTGGTTCACATCACTGCGCATGCAGACAGCTAGCTCATCTGTGACTTTGCTGGGGAGAGAGTTTGTGGCTGCTGTCTTCCACAGTGAACTCTGGGCTGGGGAACGTGCTCTTTCTCTGCTGCAACATAGCCTCACTGTTTTGTCTCCCTCACTAGAGGATAGGGACAGTTTATTTTGAAAGGTTTAGTAGTTATTGTTTTATACAAATTTTGTACACATATTAATGTCTTAAAACACTTGGCATATTAAACAGACATTGGATATATTGCAATACAGTAAAATGTTTAAGGAAAGGAAGAAACACAAACACGCTATCCCTGCCTTTGCAGGTTTGGTTTCCTTTTTATGATTATTACAATGTTAAATGAAAAGAACCTGTTTATTAAAAGGGGATTTTTTTCCTCCATTGTTTATTAACCATGCATAACTGCTTAAATGGCAGGGTCACCTTTCCAGGTCATGCATTTCGCATAGTCCCTCTTTGTGTATAAATATGATTTGAGCCTTCAAATTCCAGCACACACTAAGTCATGCTAGTAGTGTTTGTTTCCTTACTATAGGCATTCCATTTTCGACAGTGATGCCAAAGTTTACATTTTAGAAAGAGCAAGCTGCCTCCTCTACTTAGTGTAGGAAGGGCCTCATGACGGCCATGAAGTAAAATGAACTAAGAAAATAGTCAGGTCTTTTAATAGGTAGCCTCCATTTTCCTGCAGTTCCTTTCCACTGTCTGTGCTAGGTTACAAAGCAAGCAGGAAGCAAAGATTTGTGCAGTAAGAAATGGCCAGTGCAATGAGTCCCTGCCATATCATCTTGGATGACCACACACTCCTGCCTTTGCCAGAAGGGCTCAGAGGTCCCAGACATCTTACAGAGTCACCTGGACACATGCAGGTTGTTATACCTGGCAGCAACCACCCCTCTGTTGTGACATGTAGCCTGCATGCAGAGATGCCCTATACCACCAGAACCTCCAATCTGGGCAGAGGCTCCAGATGTCTTCTAAAGTTTACCAGCTCTCTAGGTCTGCTGCCTCTTTTTATTTCTGTGGTAAGTACATCACACTTATCTGTGATCTGGTGAGTTGAGTTGTGACACCACTTTCTAGACACAAATAAACCTCAATTTAACCAAGAGACTACATAAGTGGGCTTCTGCCATTGCTTCCTTCTTCTCCGGCAGCAGGACTTAGTTGCAGGCTCTTGCCTCTGAATCATGCTTTCTCAGGGCGGTACACAAGTGCATGCAGTGCAAAGAAAATTTAAGAATGGTGTGTGTAGGGATTAACTTAGAGTATTCCTGGAGGAAGGGCAGCATCTAGAACTACTTATCTGTGTAATATTTTTTTTTGTTCAAGATTTGTTTTTGGGGTTTTTTTCCACATAAACACCAGCTTGCAATAACAGTTGGTGCTTTGCAATTAAATAATTTACCATCTGTATGATATTGTTGATACTCTCTTTGGAGCCACTACTATTGAATATGTACTGTGCAACACTGAGCGTGGTGACAGGGCTCAACACCTCATAAATGATAATAAGAGGTTTGCTTGGTCACTTTCAGACCAGGAGAATGAGCTCAAGCTGATCTGGGAGTGTATTATAGCTGATCTGTGAGTGTATTATTTCATCTCCCCTTCTATTTGTTTTTTTTACTGGTGGGAGTGATCCATTGTCTCTAAAATCAAGCTGCCCTTTGCAGTTGACTTCCCACTGACATGAGGAGCAGGCAGTGATTTTGCTTCCAGATGAAACCTGAGGAGAACAAACATCTGTGAAGAATGGAGAATGGTGGCAGCCCAGTGAAGTGCCTGAGAGCAGTGTTCAACATGCTCGCTAATAAGTGTCAGCTTGATTTGAATCACTTGCTAAAGTGCAGCCTGGCTGAAGCCAAAAGAACATACCTTTCCTCAATGAAATGGAATCCCAAGGCATAAATAAAAGATTTCACCTGGGAAGAGTGATTTATTATCTCCATCCCAAGAAAGATGCCTGTGATTTACCACACCTTCTTGCTTTAAAGCAGAAGCAAAAACAATCCCTTCCCCCAAAAGAACCCCTGGCCAGCAACCACCAGCACTATCTCCATTAGTTGGAAGAGAAGTCGAAGATGCATTTATACCAATTGAAGTCAACAGAGTCATACAGACAGGCAAACAGACAAAGTGAGAGACAAACAGGGTCCATGGTTCCAAAAATCATGAGAACTTCACTGATAGTCATTTAAAAAAAAAAAAAAAAAAAAAGACAGACTATATCACAGTGGGCTTCTGTCCAATCTAAAACTCTGATCCCGAATCCCACTGAAAGGAGCCAGCCAATTCATTCCTGACCATATGGATGTTGTAAAGTTGTAGAGATCAAAACCCTCGCTGACAGAACCTTGGATCAACGAAAGAAAACATTTCTGCTTCCTCTTGAGTAGCCATTTCGGGTTTTACAGGGAGCCTGATCCATGTTGGGACAACGATTTGAATGGCTTAGTCAATGCTAAAGAACGTTCACACAGCAGACACAATCAATAAAGCTTATAATTTATTTACTTCATTCCTGAGTCTGAGGGGTTTGATTTAAGGAGCTGACATGGGATGTCAAAGTGAGGAGAGGCTTTCTGGGGTGAATGGCAGGTTTTAAATATTGTCTAGGTCTTAGGTAGATTCTCCATAGCCTCTTGCTCTCAGGATTATGTTGAAAACAAGACACTATTCATAGATACCCTCAGCAAATCACCACACCTTGTCTGCTGCTAGCTGTTGCCATAAATTACATATACAAAATTCAAAACCACTGGATAGTGATTACTGGGCCCCTCTTTGATTCCACTCACTCATGAAGCCTGAGCTTCTGTGGGTTGTGGGAGATGCAGGCAGGATAAATGGTGATTACATACAGTCCCTAATTCCATCTTTCCTCCTTCTACTCCTTGAAGTTGGGAAAAGAAAGAATGGTAGGGAATCTGAGATGGTCGCAAGTCAGGAATAACTGAGGGTACTTGTCTCTTTTTTCAGCCGAGTACCCTCACTTTTTCCCAACCTGAAAATTTCGGGGAAAACCCTAAGTAAATTACTACCAGGGTCAGCCAGCAAATATATACTTCTCTCAAGCAGGTAAGTTTACTCAGTTCCTCTACAACTCCACCTTTCTTTCCAGTATGAAGTAAATTATCTGTGGTGCTTACAATGTTGTTTGGAGTGCAGAGCGCTTGCTGAGACACTAGAATATTTTCAGGTGAAACAGTCCTTTACTGAAAAGACTGTGTTTTAGTTTACTCAAGCTTTAAGCCAAAAATAGGCAGCCACTTCTGACATGGGAACTGCTTAGTGTCTTTTTCTTTTCAGTCCTCAGCAAAGCATCAGCCAGAGTTAGCACAAACTGATCACAGGTAGGACAGCTCTGAATGCATGACCAACCTTGAAAATTCTCATGCAGCAATAAATATGTTGAAGACACTGCGTGAAAAGATCATTGAGTGATTGCCCCTTGTTCTTTCCTTCCAGGGTTTTATGATCTCTAATAAAGGTGAAAATGTGATGTGTGCATGACACGCTTATATGTTTTTATTTACAAGATGCAATCTATTACATAAACCTCTAGTCCTGTTTACATCACAAAACATAAATAAACAACATAAATCCATGGAAATAAAGAAATGTGAGCTTTTGCATGTGCTGCATTTGTACCAGTGCTGCCCTAATTTAATTTCTTGGGATTCCCTCATGATGGGAGAAGTTCCACAGGGGCATAACAACACAGAACTGGAAACATCCCTTAGTCCAGAAACAGAGTGCCAGGTACTTGTACAGAGCAGTGCCCTCAACCCTATGGCTACATTCTCTCAGACCAGAACGCACTGCTGGTACTCGGCCAGAGGCAGCCTGCACACAGGGAAGACAAGTGAAAAGTAAATCAGTCCATGTCACCCTTGCTTTCCATACCAGAGCAAGAGCTACACCACAGCATACTAACCAGACGGAGCTGAGGCTTCTCTGAGATCCACTCTAAGTATCTTCTGCAACAATCATAGCAAGTTTTGCAATGTCTAGACAGAGCCCAATCCCCTGTGCAGCATTCCTGTTTCCCCATGTGCTGCACGGCAAGGGCCATTACTGGTAGTCATGAAGGCACTAGAGAAATTGAAGTTTATTGTGAGAGTTCATTGGCCCTCCAAATATGAGCTTTGAAGTTACTTCAGCAGCTCTTCTGCATTTCTCACATCCTGCAAGAACTCAACACAGAAATTATCCCTCCTCAACGTGAACCAGGTGGAATTTTCTTCTTAATGATCTCAGAAAGCACAGTGTCCATCCCGAGTACTTGGCAAGTACTGTACAGTATAGGTACATCAAAACCATAGGCAACTTTCACGCTCAGAAAGAAATGTTGGCGTTGGCTGCTGTACAAAAGGAACTATAAAACAACAAAGAGAGAAGCAGAGACCATTTGGGATATTCCCAAATGGCAGGAAATACAAATGGCAGGAGTAAGGTAGATAAAAGATTCATGCATCAGACCAAAATATACTTTTTCTGTTCACAAAATTATATTTAAAAGGTATACTTTGTGTTTTACAACTCAAGCCCACATTGATAAAACTGCTATCTCTCAGCCATCTCTTTATCTAAAAGGTGCTCTTTGGTCCTGTCTGAGTGAGATGAAGAATGATTTATTTGTCAATCAGGGAATGCTTTGGAAAAGGAATTTTGCTCTTCTACTATTTCTCCTATAGAACTAGGAAAAAAAAAATCACTCTTCAGGCTAATGTACCAGTGTACAACATGGTCGCCAGTCATTGCTACCTGTTCTGGCATTCAACATCAGAGATGCTGGAATTTCTGAAGGAACTGGAAAATGGCAGTGGATTTCCGATGTCTGGTACCAATACAGCAGGAAAAAAAAATGCTGCCACTCTGCATGACCTGGTGCTGATTCTGTCTGGAAGTACTGTCATTGGTTTTAACAACAAATCTTGCTTTTTCTGAGTAGTTGTACTTTGCAAGAATGTCTCTGCCTGCTTACAGGGGCCTAAGTAGAACGAATTCTGTTCTGTGCTTGAGTGAGGTTTATTTCGCCCTCGGCAAGAAGTCACGAGTTTATTTGGGGGGTTTTAAACTTCTGTTTGCAGAAAAGTGATGGGGAGAAAAAAATCTAGTCTCTTTTGTGTCCACATTTGGAGTTTTTAGAACTACTTCAGAGAAGTTGGAGAGAGGTTCTGGAAAACCCACCTCCATATGTAATCCTATGTGCCAATATAATGCAGGTCTGCTTGCTTTTACTCACTGTGTTGCCTGTCTGTTGCATTATTGCTGGATTGCTTCCAAAAATCATCATCATAATAATAAAAGAACTTGTTCAGAAGATGTTTATCCAAATATCTAAACAGTTTTTTGAGGAACAAATCCATATTGAGCAGAGATATCATTTGCAGCAATAATGTCTGGAAGAAAAGAAAAATGAAAAGTGTCAGTCAAAGTAAACAGATTCTATATTGCAGCCCCCAGGAGGCCATGCTACGGTGTATAATGTATTCAGTTGCTCACACCTAGCCCTATTTTCAAAGTCATAAACTGTGGTGGATTTGTCAGAGTTTCAACAATATAATTGTTTAGCTGTAAATTTTCCTGCTGGCAAGTTCCAGAGTTTTCAGATAATCCCAGGCAGGGATTCAAGCTTGCAGTCACATACACAATAGATGGTTCACAGGTAGCATGTGGAGCCTGCAAACCGTGCTGCCACAGAAGTTTTCAGGCGATCACGAGCTCCCTCAAGCACACAATGTAATTTGAATATGTGATACACAGATACTTCCACCATGGTGCACAAAGAAAGTGACATGGTTGTGGATTGTGTATGATTAACGGTGGAAGTGCAGAGTAGGTTTAGAAGTGTGTAAATCACTTGATTTTTTTAGCATCTTGAGCAATAAGACGCATTCCCACTTGAAGCCATGTGGAGAGGCCTTGGCTCAGGCCTTATTTCAAAACAGTCAGGGGAAACACCTGTGTCTCTGTTAGCGTGAGGCATGGCCCATAGCTTCTTAGTTTGGCTATTTTTCTCCTGACTACACAACTTATGTCCTGGCAGAAAGATCTCCTGAGGTTTTTTGTTTCATTTGAATGCTTATTTAGCTTCCATCTAAGTTATACAATGGGGCTTGAAGTGTTTACAGAAAAAGCTACAAAGATAGCAGTCATACTGAAACCACTTCTTCGCAGGTAAACATGATGAGAGCTGATGTACATAAACTAATGAAGAGGAAGGGAGAGAGAAGAGCATTTCCATGTCTCACTGGATTAGGAAGTCAAAGACTCTTTTCCTGATCGAGCAGGAGTTTTCTCTCTCAAAGCACCGTACACAGAGGCATTTATTTATCCTTAGATGGAAGCAAAACAATGCAGGAAGACTCCGGAGCACAGTGCCGTGTCCCATCTCTCACATAACCTTCCTTCTCTGTTGTTTGAAGGGTAGCACAAATCCTGCCAACACAGACTTTCCTCCCCTGAAATTCACTGCAAATAACCTTCACCCATTAATTCTTAAAAACCCCAGAACCTATTGCAATAACCATAACCTTCTGAGTCCCTAAAATCACCTTATAGTGCGAGAGCAAGAGAATGAAACTGACTCTTCCTCCATGCCTTTCTTTGTCCTACTGCTGATCCATCAGAAAGGGCCTCCTAACCCACTCACTCACAGTGTCTGAGGCAGCTGCTGCAGATGCTGTCGTGGAATTTACCTGTGCATCTTGAAGGTCCATGTGCCTTTGGCCCCTTTCTTCCTGGCTGCTTCAGCTCACTGCAGTTCAAAGAGACATAGCTGGCAGGATGTCATCCAGAACATCCTGGTGAGTTCCTCTTTCTGAAATCACTGACACTTTGTGCCCACCTCAGTGTTACTTAAAAAGAAAAAAAAAAAAAAGCCCAACATTTTTCCCAGTGTTTCGAATAGGAAAGCTATGTCAGCCAATATTCCCTCCACCCTCAAAAACTTGTCACGAGGCATTATGCAGAACTTCGGAAAAACTCTCAGGGGACTGGGTCACTCGAAGGGCCACACAGACCCAGACTAGAACAAAACAGCTGAGGCTGAATCAAGGTTGCAAGCACTTTCCTCAGATGGCCCAGCCTTTCCACAGCACCCTGCAGTACAAGCGTTGCCACTGACCTCAGCGGTGCACGGAGACGAAGCAGGACTGACCACAGACACCCAGGGCCTATGGTGATGTTTACCCTGCCCTTTGCAGCTTCTGCCTTGTTTATATGCAGCAGGGCAGCTTGCAAACACCCAACACAGTGCTGCAGTTCAAGGTTTGTGATTTGGTGGAGGGGTTGTACACAATATTAAATGCCCTCTTTCCTGAGAACTTACATACTTCTTCAAAAATAATTGGAAGTAGAGCACAATGTTGGAACATAATACTGAGTGCCAGAGAGAGAAACAGCTCTAAGTATTTGCTGTCTCTTTTTCCTCCTCTATTGAAAACACACAGAAAGAATTGCCTTATCTCCATCTTCCTTGAATACCCCTGAAGATCAAGAGGCTGATAGTCAAAGGTATTATAAATTCCTCTGTAACACAGTTCCCTAGCTGGTATCTGTAACTCTGTGCTTGCCTCAAGCTTTATCCAATAATTAATCAGATTGCCTTGGTCACACATACTTGGACTGTAAAATGCCTCTGCAAGAGACACTCACAACCAGCCCTGACTCCACACACACAAGGCTCTGATTTATTCATCAATTTGGCCCGACTAGAAGCAAAGCTATTGTTTTTCACCTGGGGTGTGATCCAGCACTCATTGATGTCAAAGGCAATGCTCCCATTGACTTCCATGGGATGCAGGATCAAGGCTTTCGCCCACCAGCAACTGACAGTAAGTCGTGCTGGTAGGGAGGGCAAGACTCCCAAAGGCAATTTAAAGTGCAACAAATTTACCATTGTGTGCTAGGTTACAGAAGATGTTCCTTATAATCAAACCATCCAGCCTCAGTATTTAGGTACCTGTGCTGAACAGCCGTGACACACTGGCTAAGCTCCCAAACCTCCGTTTCAACCTCACTTAAATCCAGTGTAAAACCCTGAGGTCATTTCCATCTTTTCTTTCTCTTTCTCTCTTCCTTCCTTCTTTTATTCTTTTTCTTGCTTTCTCTCTTCCTTTCTTCCTTTCTTTCTTTCTTTCTCTCTTCCTTTTCTTTTCTTTCTTTTTTCTTTGTCTTTCTTTTTTTCTTTCTTCTTTCCCTTTCTTCACCTTTCAACTCTCTCTCTGTTTCTCTTTCTTTCTTCCTCTTCCTCTTCCTCTTCCTCATTCCTTCTCTTTTACTTTCTTTCTCCATCTCCCTCTGCCATCTCTCTCCCCCCACCCCACTTTCTCGCTCTCTCCCTTTCTCATCTCCTCTCTTCCTTTCTTTGTTTCTTTCAGAACCGACTTGTTCTTCTCAGTTTTGCTTCAGAATGCTAGATAGGAATTCAGAAGACATGCGTCCGTGTCTTCAGATGGCATCCAGACTAGTTTAGCTATGCTTTCTGTAACAGCTGAAAAAAATGTGTTTATACAGCATGACAGAACATACACATTCTGGAACATCACGTGCACAGCAGCTGGACCCTTCACTCCTTCTCCCTTGCTTCAGCTCCCTGCTCTCCAAAGTCTGGGGGTCACAGCAGTGTAGAAAGGCAATCTGCCAGGCAGGTGGGCACTTTTCTTGGTATTATCACTGGTTCATCTTTATAAGATAAACTTTTTCAGTTATCATTGGAGTTGTTTAGCATTTACAATCACTCAGTCGAGAGCAAAATTAGTCCTCGTCTCTGAAGATAGCATTTGCTTATCCCAACTACTTTAAAACTGGCTTTTCATCTTTGATTGTTAGTCAAATACCTTTCCCTTAATCCAAATGTGATATCGTTTCTTCCACAAGTTCCTTAAGGCTAAATATTCCTCTGGTTTATTTCTGCTTTTCCCTCTCTTCGCTTGGCCCCAAATGCACTAAAATGTCCCATCTCCCGTCATTTGAAGGTTAGAGGTGGCTGGTTTATCTAGAGTTCAGTTCACTTGTATTGACACACACACGCTGCAACTGGCATACTTGGGCCTCCGGGCTCTGGCTCTGAAAGCCGTTTCCACACTGTAAGAGGAGGGGATGTAGGCTGTGACCCATCAGTAGGCTGTCTATACACTAAAATAATGGAGAATGTGATAAACTGTCACCAGAATACAGTCTCAGTTCCCCGACTCTTAATGGTAGAATAACACAATAGGGTCAGACTAAAAAGGTTTCCTTATGAAAATTTTATCAGCAACTTTGGTAAATTGCTGTGGGAAAGGTGCTTTGCTCTCAGGCAGACCTGGAACCTGTTTTTACAAGGTACAGCTCGCATGCATTGCCTCACTCCCGCAAGATATTAAGGGCACTCAAATTGAATTAACACCAAATCAGGCCGGTGCACTTAACAATACAAATGCACTTAAGGGATGCCTCAGAATGATTTGTGACTAAAGAAAGCAAAGAAGAAATCAGCCTTGAAGACCACAGGGGTGGTGTTGTGTGTCATATACAGGAAAAGCCGTAAGTAGAACTTAGAATACCGGAAAACCATGAACTTCAAGGGCTCTCAGATACCTTAGACCCAGCCGTAAAGTAGATGGTCTTTTTGTGGTATGTAGAAACAATTGATAAATAAATTACAGCCAATTTTCTCAGTGGCATGGTCTCCATTACCTCTGACAGCAGCGTAACTGCTTTGCTAAAATGATAAGAGGTGAATAATGGTATATCAGGTAGCAGCAAAGGAAATTCTCCGAGTTGCCTGTTCTCTCCGTGAGAGCAGTGACACAATGCAGAAGTGAATGAGATGTGATGTGGCAGCTGACAGGGAGCTCCATGTGGACTGCTGCTAAGGCCAAAGCAGCTGAACCATAATCCTATTAAGAGGGTGGAAGCAGTTGGGTTTTGTTTTTCTGTTAAATTTTCAGACTCATCCTTTTCAGGAAGCCACCTCTGTTTGCCACCATTTTTCATCAAGTTACTTAATTGTTTCTCTCTCTGAGCCTGCAGGCCATATTATCCCATAAGTTAGAGGACCAACTCTGCAAAGTTTAGACCACAATCAGGCATAAATCACGTGAAGAGCGCTAAGAGCATTCTGCACCTCAGAACCGCTCATTGGATTGAGATATACAAAGGCATAGGTCCACCATGGTGAAATTGGTCTGTGTTGAAGGTAATAATTCCCTTCTGGTCGAAGACTAGTATTGGATTAAAAATACCATACATTCAAGCTATCTGTTACACGGATAGTCTCTGCAGCAAGCATGATGTTGGAGGCACTATTAATTAAAGCAACATTTGTCCTCTTTCTTGACACTGCAAAATGGTGGAGTTGGGGTCTTAAGTGACTGGCACTTACAGCAGAAAGGAAAGTGAAAGACTCCAGACGTTTCTAAGTCCAGAGTCTCTGTGTCAAACTAAAATGGTGGCGGCTGTAGTGTGATTTCTGCCTATCAATGCTACAGTTGCTGCTTTTGCTGCTTTTACAAAACATAGCTAACTCAACCAGATCTTCTGATTTGGTATAGGAATTTCCTTGGCTTAGAAGGAGGCTTTATACCAGCTGTTGAAATAAGACACTTGTAAAGTCATAATGGTGTTGTGGAAAAGCAGGATGAAGCTTGGTTTGGTGTTTATGGAGAACATGTCAGGAAGCTGTGAAGCAATGAGGGAGTTCTATGAGCTGCACCATGACTGTTGAGCAACATGTATATATACTGCAGCATTTACAGTCAGAGAAAACATGATGCACTACCATTTGTTTAAGCCTGCAGTGGCAGGATGGCTCACAGGCTGTGGAGTGCACACCCATCTTCCAGCTGAGTGCCAAGAGGTAGGAAAGAAATATCCCATATACCTACAAACTCTGGTGAGGATCCTAGCAGCCTGTTGGCAGAGGAAGACATAAAACCACTGCTATGAGTTTAATGTTGGGGGGTGGCTCAGCAATGGAGAGAAGTCTCCCCACATACACCAGTACAGCCAGCCCACGGTGCACTTCATCCCCACGGGAAAGGGCCAGGCCAGCAGGCAGGGAATCAGCCAGGGAGCAGACATAGCCCGTTCCTTGTCTCCTTCCTACATGGCCTGAAAACCGAGTCCGAGAGAGGAGCCAGCTGGAGACATTCAGAGCAGAACAGACCTTTTCTCCTTTCCTGCATCCCAGAGTAGAGCAGAGTAGCCAGGACACAGGCTGACGACCTCATGGAGCCGAGCTCCTGCCATGAGAGGGCAACTCTTGACAATGCCAAGAAAGAGACTTTCTCCTTCTCCAGATATTCATCCAGGCCTCAGCTTGGACGACTGAAGATTATTCTGTGATTCTGCTCATTTTAATGTGGAAGGAGAGTGGGTTAAAGGATTTTCTCTTTGTACTGTTGCTACCCGAGTAGCACCAAATGGAAAGCAATTAGTTCTGAGCAGACTGAACTAATGTTGCCCAAAACACTGAACCAATGTCACCCAAAACACTCTCAACAGAAAAGAGCTTCAGGTTGGAAAACATGTTTGCAGGCAAACCTTTGTGCCCTCAACAGCAGAGCTGAGGGAGGGGAAAGAGGTGTGCTGGGCAGCAGTTCAGCCTCCACACTATGCCTTTTGTCCTTCCACTCTTCAACCTGGTAGGAATTCGACACAAATAACCATGCTGTGGCTGGTGAACCAGATGACCCACTAGATGTCCTTCTTAACAAATGTTTTTATGAAATTAACAAAAGGACTGTGCAGCAGCTTCCGATTAATTCAGGCCCAGCTTTAGGTTGTACTCATGGTATGCTTATTAATACCTCCTCTTGGAATACTAATCAAACATTTCCACTAAATTTTTGCTCAGACTCAAGAAATACTCTTCTAAAGCAAAAGGATCAAACCCCAGACTTTTACTCAAGTTTTTGTTCCTGGAGAGAATTCCTGAATTCCCTTATAAAATTGGGTTCTTCATCAATTTCTGGGGACAATCTAGGTTTTGTAAATTGACAGACTGAAATGTGTTTGTACACATAATAAATATTTGTATAAGTCAAAATTAATCAGGTCTACAGATCTTGATAGAGAAAGATTGAGGCACAAAAAATAATTATTAAAACTCAGTCTTTTCATACATAAGTCAGATTCTAATGCTCTGCATTTACTTTTGTTTCTTTATTCTCATTGGAGGCACAATTTTATATCAAGTTGCTCTGTAAAATCAGTGAATGGATAGTTACTAAATGATTAATAACAATAAATGATTAATAAATGTTGTAATAAATAATCAATTGTATTAAAATCCAGTCAGTCAATAGGTTGCGAACCATTATTAAAAACCACGCATTACACCTCCTCTTGACATGCTTATAACCTTCCATATCACTTGTTACTACAAGGCTTATACCTCTTTTTCACCTCTAGTAAGAATTTATTAACCCTTTATAAATTATCTAGGAATGAAATGATGCTGTAGAATGCAAAAGGAATACCTTGTGATCAGAAGTCCACCACAAAGACAGAATACCAGCCCCAATGCAATTGATCTTTCTTATGAAGACAGCAAATGATTTGAAGGCAGTTGAACTAGATTTTCTGTTGTGCAAGAAATAAATAACCATCCAGGAATCTCTCACGCATAGCAGAATCACAGAATAGTTGAGGTTGGAAGGGGCCTCTGGAGGTCATCTTGTCCCCCTGCCGCCTAGAACTGGTTGCCCAGGACCATGTCCAGACGGCTTTTGAGTATCTCCAAGGATGGAGAATCCACAACCTCTCTGGGCAACCTGCGCCTGTGCTCAGTCACCCTCACTGTGAAAAAGCGTTTCCTGATGTTCAGACAGAGCCTCCTGTGTTTCAGTTTGTGCCCATTGCCTCTGGTCCTGTCACTGGGCACCACTGAAAACAGTCTGGCTGCATCTTCTTTGTACCCTCCCTTCAAGTACTTATACACAAGGATAAGATCCCCCCTGAGCCTGCTCTTCTCCAGGTTGACTAGTCCCAACTCTCTCAGCCTTTCTTCATAGGAGAGATGCTCCAGTCCCTTATTCACCTTTGTGGCCCTTTGCTGGACTCTCTCCAGCATGTCCATATCTCTCTTGTACTGGGGAGCCCAGAACTGGACACAGGACTCCAGGCGTGGCCTCACCACCCCTCACCAGCAGAGGGAAAGGGCCACCTCCCTCAGGCAGTCCAGGCAGCAGTCCTCCTAGTGCAACTCAGGATACCATTAGCTTTCTTTGCAGTAAATGCCTGTTGTTGTTTTATGTTCAGCTTGTTGTCCATCAGGATCTCCAGGTCCTTTTCTGCAAAGTTGGACAATACACAGGTTTATCAAACACCTGACCCAAATTCCATATAATGCGACCTCTTCTTCAGTACATTTTAGATTAACTTGAGTTAACAGTAGAAAAGCATCCACTGAATTCAGAAAGTTCAAAATTTGATCAAGGGAAAACAAATGAGAACTTCAAGAATTACCCGCCCCCTCAGATCTGTCTCTTAAATGAGAGTTGCTTAACTTTATGTCTAAACACATTTTCATTATTAAGTATTCAGTAGGCCACTAGAGTATGACAATAGATCCCATCAACTTTCTCCTCCAGAACCAATTTAAATAAACAGACCTAAGGAGGAGGATGTATGCCTTGCTTACCCTAAGAGTTAGCAAAAGTTAATAATACTAAAAGTTAGTAATTGCCAAACAAGGAGACAAAGTGTTGTTTGGTTTGGAGTCAGTCCACTCACATATCCCCTGACACTTTAAAGGAGTTCATTGTATTTTATGAGCATTAAAGCTTCCCTCTCCATCAGTCAACTAGTTCTCTTGGTTTAATTTTAATAAGCGCTGTGAAGTTATATCCCTTGAAATCATTGGCTTGTCTGAAGGTCCCCAGATGCTCCTTCCTCAGTTCTCTCTCTCGGTCCCACTCGCTCTTCTCCACACATCTCTTATGTCTTTACTCAGCTGGTTCTAGCCCACACAAACGTATCAGTGACAACAGGAGGGTTTGCTCTCTCACATATTCATACTCTGCAGGAGAATATAGAATAAATTTCCTCTACTAACATATACATATATATACACACATATATATATATGTGTATGACATACACACTTCAGTGATTGTAACTACCCGACTTAGGACTTCCATTGGACCATGAGGTGAGGATTGCTTTTTTTTTTTTAAATTGCCTGCAAATGCTCACTCTGGCCAAGAAACAGGGAATACAACTTCTCCCCCATCCCTGACCACAAAGCTGGGCAAAAGTTTCCCATTACGTTTTCACATTACGTGTGGAGTTAGGTTTCCCATTACATCTGTAATGTGATCAGCAACTGGGTAAACTTGCAGACTGCCACACTCTCATAAAGCACACTAATATTAAAGTATAAATACCAGTGTCACTGGAAATTCTTGTGGTTGCAATGGTCTACATCAGGGGGTTCAACCATGGTGTTAGGCAGATCAGTCAAAATCCTCTTGTGGTATGAGAAAAGACACATCCACCTTTCTGTCATACACAAAGTTTCTGATAGCATGTCCTAATAGGGAGTGGCAGGTTATATTTAGTTACCTAGTTCTCTTGTCAAAAGGAGAGGGATGTCTAAATGTGGCATGTGTATACAAAACTGTGGGAAAGATTTGACTTCCACTCCATTTCAGACAAGAAAACATTTGAAAATGTTTGTGTTTTCAAGACCAGGGAGGAAAAAAGAATAAAATAGCCATGGAAAAAACAGTTTCATTGACTAACTCATTGCTAAAGCTGCATTTTTTTGTCATGGTTCCTGAGAGAGTCAAGGAGTTCATGTTTTTCAGTAAATTATCTGTGACTGATGACACTTTGGGACTTTTTGCATGTGGGTGGGTAGATGCAACGCTAACCAGTTGAATCCATTTCAGAGGAACCCTTTGCTGCTGTCAAGTTAAGTCCCAGACTGCAATGGAATATGACAAAGAGCAGGAACCCAGCAACGCCACCACAATGACAAAGTGTCCCAGAACAGCGAACTCTCCCCAAGACTGCCTGGAGCAATGAGTTTTCTCCCTCCCATAAAGAAAACAAAAGGTCTTTTCTTCTTTCTCTCTTTTTTTTTTTTCTCCCTCTCTCATTCCCATATTTAGAACCATAGCTTTGTTCAAAGGTTAGTTCTCACACGGTGACCAGTTGGGTCTCCATAGGGTATTTAGTTATTTATTCTTTGTATAAAATGCTTTTGGCACAACATATTTGCATGAGTTAGATGGTGTTTATAGAAAACCTGAATACTGAAGTTCATAGAAAAGGTCATTGGCGCATTCTTTTTCTTATTTTAATTGAGTATTTCTTGCTGTTGCTTCTGCTGCTACTCATTTTACTTCTTTATAGATATTGATTTCTTTTCCAGATTTGTTTTTGTTCGTTTGTTTGCTTGCTTGCTTTTTGTTGGGATCTGTTGTTGTTGTTGTTGTTGCTGTGGTTGGGTTTTTTTCAGCTTGACCACTCTTGAGTTATCTGTAAAAGCTCCAGACAGTCTTATTAAAATGGAGAAGTGTGGTCTTGTCTACAGACTTGTCACTTGGAGCTAGTGCCCATTCCTCCTCAGCACAGAAGGCTTCCCTTCAGTCTCTCTGAAAGAGGAAATTTGGTTCTGCTTGAGTTTGCTTGCGAAGCACAGCATCATCAGAGGCTGCACATCCCGTTCACTGCCTTTAACACCCCATTTCCTACCTTTAGCAAACAACTCTGCCAAAACTCCTCTCATTTTACCTACTTGCAGTATTTGTGGAAAACCTCACTTAACACATCCTCCAGTTCAACAGAGGGTTGTGGCAAAGCTCCAATTCAGAAAAAGCATTAGCTCCCTGTTTCCTCCCCAAGTGACTCAGATTATGTTCAATTGTGTAGGAAGCCTCTCCTCATACTCACTTCTAGATAATGGCAAATGGCACTAAGGTTTGATTGCTCTGTGGTTGTATCTTCTTGGTCTTCAGCAGAGTTATGTGAAGAAATTATTTTTATTGGTCATCTTTTAGGTTGTCTTCAAATGTTAAGATGCAGATAAGGAAGTTATGTTTCATGTAGGCTACTTTGACTCTTTATGTATTTAAATATATGGTCGTGGTTTAACCCGGCAGGCAGCCAAACACCACACAGCCGCTCGCTCACTCCCCCTGCCTCAGTGGGACGGGGAGAGAATTGGAAGGGCAAGAGTGGAAAAAAAACTCGTGGGTTGAGATAAAGACAGTTTAATAGAACAGAAAAGGAAGGGAAAATAATAATAACAACAACAACAACAACAACAACAACAACAACAACAACAACAACAACAATATGATAGAATATACAAAATGAGTGATGCACAATGTAATTGCTCACCATCTGTGCTAACCAATAACCAAGTAGCGATTGCTACTTCCAGGAACACGTCTACCATTCATATACTGAGCATGATGTCATATGGTATGGAATACCCTGTTGGCCAGCTGGGCCAGCTGTCCTGGCTATGCTCCCTCCCAGCCTCTTGTGCACGTGGCAGAGTGTGGGAAGCTGAATGTCCTTGACTAGCAGGGTACTTAGCAACAACTAAAAACATCAGTTTGTTATCAACATTCTTCTCCTACTAAATGCAAAACACAGCACTAGGAAGAAATTTAAGTCTATCCCAACCGAAACCAGGACACATATATATATATATGATATTACATATATCTTATACCATTTTATGGCATTGCTGGTTAATGTCAGATGACCATTTCCTCCAGTTATGCAAACTGTATGATTTTGCTGAATCCAGCCTTGATGGAGCGCAGCTGCTGCCTTCAAATGCTTCAGATTTACCCCAAGGCCTCAATTGCACCAAGACAAGTTCCAAGATCAAGGCAAACCTCCATATGCTGAACAACAGAATTGGCTGTAACCCTTTTAAAATTTAATTTATTGCATCTTTATTTCACCAGTCAGTTTTGTCGTGCCGTTAGAAAGGAACCATAAGTATAAGAGCAGCAAATTAAAAAGCAACAACCCAGTGTACATTGTTTGGAAAAATTTCTCACTGTGACAGGTGACAAAAAGTTTCCCTTTCGTATACATTATGTCTTAAGTAAGACATACTTTGCAGTTTTACATTACAAATTACTGCCATGCTGGAATCAAACGAGAGTTTGAAGCAGTTTGCCTATTCCAGTGAAATTAGTCCAGTACCTGGGTCATTTAACAAAAACATTCAGAAAATGTAATTAAACCAGAACCCCACTCTGTGAACACCAAGTCTGCTCTTTACAGTAATGTCTACAAGACAGGCATGTGAACACTCTTAATTACTTGCATAGTCCTATTGACTTCAGTAGGAAGAATTGCAGGCACAGGTCTCTGCAGGACTGCCATTCATATGCCTGCTCCTGGATCATAAATTTCAGCGACATCTGAGGATACCTGGCATGGTACAACAGGCACATATCACATAGTGATATTTGAGCTGGAAACATAACCAGTCTCTCTTCCTTAACTTAAAGCACATGTTTTAAACTTATAGACTTAATTAGAATTGGTGTTTTAGCATCATTCCTGAGAGAGAGGCCGAATGGAAGAAGTGAAGATGCATTTCTGCTGGACAACCAAGTTCCTCTCAGTGTTTTCAGAAGACGAACAACTTTTAAACTTCAGGTTAACTGTGGCAGACAGAAATCTTCAAGCAGAGTGACATTTAAATAGGTCTTAGACAGCACCAGAGATCTGATGTTTTTAAGAGCCTGTGTCTAAAATGAAAACAATAATATAAGTCAATTCAACTTAACAGTAAATGAAACTTTTCGCAATCCATATTATTCCATCACTTCCATTGGAATAATAAACAATACTTAGTATATCAAAACAGCTGTTGTTAAATTTACTGGTGTAATTAATCAGAGGAAAGACAGATCCTCTACCAGTATCATCTTCTTGTGTTAGAAAATTGAAAAAATACGATATTGTTATACACAAAAACATGAAGACCATATGAAATTCTATTTCCTTGTGATAATGGTACAGATAATAATTTTTCAGTAGTCAAAATCACTAATGCATCCTCATTCTTTTATATTTACAAGTAATCAATGAGAAGTAGAATAACAACCAGAAGTTAAGGTTAATGAAATCAAATGAAGAATTTTGAAAAGTCAGACCTGTTATTGATATGCCTAAATATTGACTTTAGCCTCTATGAATAGATCAATAGGGTTTAATGTCAGAATGGACTCATCATAACAAAAAACAGACTTCCCTTAAGAAATGCCTGCTTCTGCCCAAGTTCTGCGTGCTCTTGAACTACAGTGCACTTTTTAGAAAAGAAAAGAAAAAAGAAGAAATCTTTATTAAAATAATTCTCCCCAGGTATGATTCATGACCCCCATTGTTTCAGTGACTATCACTTTGAAGAACTGTCTTCATTTTAGCCAGAACTGTCTAACTTCAATTTCCCATCTCTTAATCTTCTTAGGAGTTTGGCTAATAGAGAACATGGTCCTACAGAATAATCTGCATGCCACTCTACACTGCAGCTCACCCTCAGGGCCTGGCATCACCTGGGACCTCTCCCTGAACCCTCTCCATATCTCAGCTGCCTCTTGGACCATGGGAACAGTGGTGGCCAGTATTGCATCAGGCTCAGTGTCAGAATTATGGGTGCTGAACACAGGACAACCCTCTTTGATCATGACGACCACAAGCCACTGTGGTTTTTTTCCATGATAGAGTCCCTCAATTCTAAGATTACCTTTAATGAAAGAGCCATGGAAATGTATATTGTTTTCTTGCATTCCAGCTATACGAAATAACCAATATTGCTACTTGCTGTCCCCCCATTCTTCTGGAATGAGCGGCCATTTATCAGCAACTGTTACGGTCATTGCTCAGGGAAATGTTAAACAGCATAAGACTAGGTCAAGCGTCTGTGGCCTGAGAAAAGGAGGCATTTGTAATTATCTTCTTGAGACCTGCCCCTTGTCCATTATCGGAGTGCAATGTTGGTTTGGTACCATTCTAGGCTTTCAACCAAACGGCATGTTAATACAAAATAGAAGGCGCCAGAGATTTCTTAGCTTATTGGATAAACCGCTTTTATCAAACAGCATTTTAAAATGTCACAAATACACCAGTTATTTCCCCAGACCTATTCCCTTAACACATGCTGACTGCTGTTAATAGAAATACCATCCTTTTATTTAGGGCTTATGCTGATTTTCCATTATTTTATGTGGCACCGATGTCCAAAACAGCGGGCTGAGTAGCCCCTTTGTATTCTGGCCCAATATTTGCTTTAGTGTCTTGGAACGGTTATGAGACATGTTAGGGAAAAAAGTCAATGTTACTGCCTCAGAGGAGTTCTCAGCCATTTTGTTTAAAATTTGCTGGTATAAGTACTTTCAATAGGTGATTAAGCAATATGATTTTCAAAGGTGTTCTTTAACATCATCTTTCATTATCACTGGAACTGAGGAGTGTTTAGCACTACATGACAGAAGTAGGGGCTTTTATCAAGTCTGTTACAAAGATATTTCTTGAATTGCTGTGTCTTCTGCACTACGAATAGTAACAGTAGCAGTACTAGCAATGGGTCATTCCAGACTTCTTTTGTTTCTCAGTAGACTTTTTCCATAGACATCTCTTCGTGAACTTTTACTTCTCTCATCAATACTCTGTTTTTCCTACCTTTTAACTCACATTCCTGATGCTATTTTTTATTTTTCTAATAATTTTTATATCTTCAAAAAAAAATGTTTTTTCACCTCTATGCCTATCTTTTAAGAAATAATAATAATAATAATAATAA
>NW_009195774.1:86012-109573 GCF_000690835.1 Fulmarus glacialis | reverse complement strand
AATATACTTGTAAAAACATTTTTTGTTGAGAAATGTATGTCCATTTCAGAGCTCCTTTCACAACAACTTTATCAATGAAATGTACTGCAACTTCAGCAGATTTGGAGGGGAGGAGAACAGCATGAAAATAAACCTATGTAAAGGCTTGACTTACTGTTATGTTTATGTTAATGAACTTGATTGAACTGGATTGACATCAAGGGCACAGATTTTATTGTGCCAGTTTGACAGAGTGCTTTTTCTGGTGGGCTTCGCGTGAGATTCACCACAGTTGATTTTTTGATATGTTTCTATTTTTATTCTTTAAATTACTCTGAGTCTGTTTGTGGCCTTCATTCCATATTAGGAAAGAGCCCTATACAAAAGTCAAAAATCTCTCATGAGTGAGGATAGTATTTCTTTTCATCACTGTTAAAAGTAAATGGTATAGTTAGCTACTCTAAGGCTTGTCTAAAATCAATGTAAGTTTTCCTGTAACCTAACATTTCTCTGCCTTGTGTTTTAAGCTGGATTTTTCTTTCATTTTGTTTTTATTTTTGAATAGTTCAGTCAATGGAATTGCTTTTCTGTAAAATTCCCTTTGATTTCAGAGTATGTATCATCTTATTGTCATGAACTGCAGTAGCAGTAGCTAACTTAAAATAACTGCATGTAGAGAAGTGCTGGAAGAAAATACTACTGTTCATGTGCAGTCTTTTGTGGGGGAGAGTTGGGAAGAGGATTTGATCTAGAAATGCTTTGGTTTTGGTCAATATGTTAAGATATCTCTTAATACAGAGACAAGTTTTCAGGAATCCCAGGTCCCTGAGACCTGAGGAAAACTATGAAGCAACAAAGACTCACTCTTGGCGGAGGAGGATCAGGTTAGGGAACCCTTGAACAAACTGGACATCTGTTAAGTCCATGGGGCCTAACAGATTGCACCCATGAGTGCTATGGGATCTGGCTGATGTCATTGCAAGGCAACTCTTGATTATCTTTGATTAGGGTAGGTTTCTGAAGACTCTAATAAAGCAAATGTTCCTCCAAAAGAGAAACTACGGGCTGGTCAGCCTCACCTCAGGAGGTGAGAAGGTGTTGGAACAATTAATCCTGGAAACGATTTCCAGAAATGTGAAGGACAAGAAGGTTATTGGAAGTATTCATCATGGTTTTATGAAGGGGAAATCATGCTTAACCAACCCGATAGCCTTCTATAATGAGGTGACTAGTTTGATGAATGAGAGGAGAGCAATGGATGCTGTTTTCCTTCACTTCAGTAAGGCTTTGGACACTATTTCTAATAATATCCTAATAGACAAGCAGAGGAAGTATGGGTTAGATAAGTGGACAGTGAAGTGGATTGAAAACTGGGTGAATGGCTGGACCCAGAGAGTTGTGATGAGTGGCATGAAGTCCAACTGGAGGCAAGTCACTAGTGGTATACCTCAGGGATCAATACTGGGGCCAGTACCATTTAACATCTTCATTAGATGTTAATGACCTAGATGGTGGGACAGAGTGCACCCTCATCAAGTTCTCAGATGATACAAAACTCTGAGGAGTGGCTCATCGACCAAGTGGTTGTGCCACCGTTCAGAGGAACCTAGACATGCTGGAGAAATGGGCAGAGAGGAACCTCAAGACTTTCAGCAAGGGGAAATAAAAAATCCTGTACTTGGGAAGGAATGATCCCATGCACCAGTATATGCTGGGGACTGACCGGCTGGAAAGCAGCTCTGCAGAGAAGGACCTTGGGATCCTAGTGGACACCAAGCTGACCATGAGCGAGGAACACACCCTCGCAGTAAAGAAGGCCAACAGCAACTTGGGCTGTATTAGGAAGAGTGTGGCCAGCAGGTTGAGGGAGGGATCTTTCCTCTCTACTGAGCCCTGGTGAGACCACATCTAGAGTGCTGGGTCCTGTCCTGGGCTCCCAAGTACAAGAGAGGCTTGGACATACTGGCATGAGTCCAGCGAGGGGCCATGAAGATGAATAAGGCACTGGAGTATCTTTCCTATAAAGAGAGGTTAAGAGAGCTGGGACTGTTCAGCCTGGAGAAGGCTTGGGGTGCAGGGGGGCTCTGATCTTGTCAGTGTGTATAAACACCTAACAGGAGGGGATGAAGATGAGAGTGCCAGACTCTTCTTGGTAGTGTCCAGTGACAGTATAGGAGGCAATGAGCACAAAATAAAATGCATGAAATTCCATGTAAACACAAGAAAAAAATTTTGTTCTTGTGAGGGTGGTCAAACACTGAAACAGGCTGACCAAAGAGGTTGTGGAGAGAGTCAAAACCTGACTTTAACATGGTCCTGGGTAGCCTGCTCTAGGTGACCCTGCTTGAGCAGGGTGGGATGGACTAGGTGATCTCAGAAGGTCCCTTCCAACTCAAAGATTCTGTGATATGCCTTAATAAGAAAACAGTCACTCTTGAATTGGCCCTTGTTTTGGACTTCCGTGATAGCACATGCAAATACACAGTATGACATGACATCTGCTTAATAGCATTGTTTAGCAATTTAGATTGTCTTTGCCTTCCTCTACCACGTCTGTTAGCATTGCAACACTTTTGGTCAGAATTTTTATGTCAACTTCTAATGCCCCTTGGTAATTGCACTGCTTTTCTGAGTATTTCTAACCATGGTACTGACCGATTCCAAATTGTGAGTTTAGGAATTACAGAAAAGTAGTATAAAATGTGATCTTACCAGAGACATAATGTTGTGTTATTTCAGTGACTTAGGAGGAGTAAATCTTGTTCTTAGTAGGCAGCCAAGTAAATGAGTTGAAATTAAGAGATTTCTTTGAGAGCTTGACAAGGCATCTTCTTCCAAGGAAGATAGTGTCATCTTTGAAGTGCAGAGAATATGTACACTTTCCTATAGTAAAATTAATAGCCTCAGAATATTGGGCTGATTTGTTTTCCTAGGTCAAAGCTGTAAAAGGGCACATTCAGTAACTTCCTTTTTGTTTTCCTGCATTTATGATAAGCTTACCATAGTCCCAAAGTTGTGTGTTTTCTTAACTATAGTTGTGAAGAAAAAGAAAGAAAAAAGGTAAATTTGGTCTTTTTGCATTTTTCTTTTTTTTTTTTTCTTTTTAAATTTTTTAAAATGTCATAAAGAATAGTGTTTTCTGGTTTGGTTAATGAACTGTGTATCAGTTTTCTTCTGTTAGCATGCCAGGTCACTTTCATCTTAGAACTGCGCCAAGTGGGTTTAAGGAGGTGTTAAATAGGAATGGTAAATAAAGCCTACATTTGGGTCAAAATTCATCATTGCAGGTATCTGTCATTTCACTACCAATGCAACCTTGTTACTGGAATCCGTTGGGAACACATTCCCGTCTAACCTAAATAAATCTGCTTTCTCTTAGCAGCATTTTGGTAACAGATGTAGCCCAGAGACTGAACTTTGCAGATTGTGTATTGGAATTGAGATGTTTCAGCTAAATTCAATAAACGTTAACAGCAGTTAACTAATTGCAAAAAAAATATATCCCCAAATTGTGAGGAAGTAAAGTTACCACTTATGGTTCTGCTTTTTTGTCTTTTTCAACCTGGAACATCTTGGGGTTGTTGATATTTTGAAAGGGAAAGTGATGCCATTCGACTTTAATTCTGGTTATTCAAATCCACAGTTATTCTAAATCTTGCTATAGATGGTTGCAAAAAAGTCAGTGCACGTATTTGAAAGCAGAAATTGTTGTCAAGTAGACTCACAGGATAACTTTATTTTTTCAAAATAACTGTTTTTTCAAAACTGTAGTGTTTGAATAAACATTAAACAAACAGGTTGAAAAAGTTGAAAATTCATGTTAAAATTGCTCCAGGCTGATGTAAATTATATGTCCAGCACTTAAGCACTTACCCTGTTCTCATTGACCTTGACAGCAATTACAGAGGTCGTATTTCTCTATAGGGAACAGGAGTTTGAACAATTTATCCACTATGCTAGAAGCAAAGAGACTTTGCTTGTACACGCACACAACTAGGAGTCTTCCTTTTTAAAGTAAAACTTTCTGTGAGCATTGCAAATAAAACCAGTTTTCATTTATATTGAGTTCTTTCAAGTGTCATGAAAGAAAATGCCTAGGCCAGGAGGTACGTTGTGGTTTTTTTTTTTAACTCTATGAACATGAATCTTGTTGAAGGCTGCCAGTTTTACTCTGGTAGAGATTATGGAGAGCTTTTTTTTTTTTTTTTTTTTTGATTAGCATGTAGCAAGAACAATATTCTGTCCTGTGTCATGTGCATTACTCTTCAGTGCACTGAGGAAAGATTAACAGCTACACAGGTAACTAGTCCTACTGGAGAATGGGCAGAGAGTATTCCTAGAAGAATAGCAACACTGAGTATTTAATGGCTGCTTTTAGGCAAGTATGGTTGTAGTTCAGGAAATGTTTCCTTAATATAGGATCATTAATGGTTAGATATGGTAAAGTAAATGTAGGACCAACCAGGATTTATGTTTTTGTATTTTAACTTAATTGTACATCCAATTTGTGTTGTTGAACATGCATTTTTATAAACTGTTACCAATGCCTCAAACTCAGTAATTAAACAGGCTGTGTAAATTGCCTCTTACTAAGCTTAGGCACTATCTTTCAGAACTATGTTTTTAATAATATTGATTCTCTTTTTCTCTATTGCTCTTTCACCTTTCCCTATTTCACTTTTTAATTGAAATAACTTACTTTATTCTGTCTTTTTCACACCAAAAATATAATGTGAAGAAATGGTGACATGTTTTACAGAGGGGTCTTCCAACTCATTTTTGTGGAAGTCCAGTGATGGATTGTTTTGAGTGCTGAAGTAAGAATTTTCATTAGATCAGATGAAAACAAATAGAATTTAACTTTTCCTTCAACTGTTGTAATAAGAGCATCTCCATTGCCGAAGGGGAATGAGCTACCCAGTATAGTTTCCATAGCAGCAAGTTGAACCAGTAATGATTTTTTCGGTGTAGTGTGTCTAATTGTAGAAGGTGGAACTCAAAATGCATGAAGAGGACTTCCTTCCCTTTCTATAGGGCCCTTTGTATAATTTCTTTCTTGAGAAATGTCCAGACTTTTACTTCCAAATGGGATGAAGGCTGTAGGCACTTCTCTCGCTGACTCTCAGGACATTTTTGAATATTCTGTCGAGAGGGTTTTAGCTAGTATTGAACATCTTTCACCAGTCCTCTGCACGGAGCAGAATTTCTCATAGAGAATATAATTTTTTTTCAACAATTTCTTCGCACTTTATTATTTAATAAATTCATGAATAAGATAAATGAGAATATTTTCTTTTGGGAGGTTAAGTCTCTATATCACTTGCAGTTCAGATAAAGAAGAGCCTAATGCATTCAGAAAATATATTATTTAGTGGGGTTTTTTTGTTTGTTTTGTTTTTTAATTTAAGTTTTCCTTCTTCGAGACGATAACCTGTTGGAAATACAGGAGATCAACGGTTAATTCCCACACATATGTAGTTCAAATCCTCTTTCTTTTCTAAGATTCTTCATGAAGATGCCAATTGTGGTGATTAGTTGCAGAGAGGTATCTGATGACAGCAAGGATTCAGCTACCAACTCCATGAAAGACAGCAAGGATTCAGCTACCAACTCCATGAAAGTTTTTTATTCAATTTTATACAGTTTGTGTAGCACTAGCAACTCAGAATGGATTTCTGCACATACCCTGGAGACATGCGGATCCTAGTTCCATTAGCATTCCCATCGTTTATTCATGATATATAGATGTCTTAGTTTGTCAAGGAGTATCAAATGGGTATCAGAAGGGTTTTTACCATTACAAAGTAATTTTGGTTGGCAGGTTAAACTATAATAGTTAATAACTGTAGGTTTTTAATTTCTCTTATGTTGACCTGCCTAGGAAATAACATTTATTTTCTTTAATTAAAAAGAAATGAAATGTAAGCTAGCACTTCCTAATTAACTTTGTGCTGGAGAATGACTGCAAGTGACAATGATTCTTACAGTTTTTTAGGACAGTAAAAATGTATTCCACAACTCACGTTCTGTATGGTATAGCATCCAAAAGAGATCGGTTAAAGTCTGCTGCATTTTAGTGGTTTATACTGAAAAGAACTCATTATCCTGTAAATATTTCAGTAGTTTGTACAAAGTTAATATAGGGCATGTATTTTTTATGACTTATAATAGTATAAATGTTTACCGAGGGTTTCATTCAGATGTAGTATCATTTTAGTATAAACTGTTAAGCTCTTATTATGTAAGATCAATATTTAAGAATTGGATTTAGATATTTAATTTTACAAGATACATAGCTTTACCAAATACAAAAATCTTCCTTCAGTATATATTTTTCACCTCTAAATTGAGTACAAGTTCATTGTCCCTTGGAAGAAAAAGTAGCATCTTTATTTGGGCTCACAGTACTTTTCATAGGTTACAACCAAGTGCTTTATGACAACTCAAGCATGTCTTCTGTAACCAAAACATTTTGTTTTAGAACTTGAATTCAGTAAAGTATCAAAACTTCGAGTGAACATAGACATCTTATGTGTTCACCCTATAAACTGAATTTGAGTAGTCTTCCATTATTTTTAAATATTGGTGGAGTATTGTTTAAATTTCCAGAAGTATGAGGTCCAAGTTAAAAATAAACAGTTGCCAGTACATTCAGTAGCAGAGGAAGGAAGCTGTCTATAGCAAATTGGTTCTGTCACTGTCATGAGCAGATTGCCCAGTCCCTAAATGTTGTCTTTTGTTCTACTCCATTGACTGTGAACAACTCTAACTTCGGTTCTGCAGATTTATTGCCACAGATAAATTTTGTGGCAATAGCCTTTTGATCTCCTAGATCAAGATTGAATTATAATGCATACCAGACTGTTTCAAGTTTTGAGTTTTCAGCTTTAGAGCTGTTTTCCTTTTTAAATAACTACTGTCAACATATCTTTATTTTAAAATACCTTGAACTTTGTATAATTTGCTCTAGTCCAGGTAGACTAAAGATACGATTTTTGTACAACCAACTGCACATTAAATATTTACTTTTAATTGATAATGCATAACAAGAAGTTAATATTTAGGTTAGGCATTCATAAAACTTCAAATGTTCATAGTTATAGAAAACCAAATTTATTATAGCTTTGCAAGCATATTTTCCTTGTTTTATTTGTATGGGATTATTTTCATTTACATGACAGATGGGTATATTGGCTAGAAATTCTTTTATCAAGTAGTATACAAAAATATGTGGCAATGTACGGTGCCAGGATGATAGATAGTGTTTGGCAAAATGCTTATGACAGTATGTTTCAATCATATGCAGGCTTAATTCTTCTCTTCAGCTCTCACTGTTGAACTGGATAAGCCTAAATGAGATCTGCATGTTTTTTGCCCTTTGTCATGGAACAAACTAAATGATAAATAGCACACAAGAGCAAGGTGATTGATAGCATGACGTGGAAGGCATCTTTGTTTTCAAACATTGCAAATGTGGATGCTGATGGAGTTTTTTCTTTTTGCTTCTATTTCTTAGGCGTTGCGTTGGGACTGGTCAAGTGCCTGACTCAGATTGTCGTCTGGAACACAAGCAAGCTGTGCCCAGATTTCACCGTGATGGCTGGTATGTGACGTGTCCTACATAGCTGTGAGAGAGAGCCTCCTCTTAGTGCTCTACTGGTTTTTTAGAGTAGATGCAACATGCCGGAACAATTTCTGCCTTAAAGGTAGTTTTCAGTACTTGCTCGATGTGGCAGTCTTAGAGCAGTGCTTCTTGCTGAGCAGACCTCTGCGGTTTTACCCAGAGGTTATCGCTAAAGTTGGATTGAATGGCCTTTCTTATAGTTGCTGGGTTTAGCTGGTTATATTAAAAACTTTTCTTGCTAAGACATTATAATTTGTCTTCAAAAAGATGTATGAAGTTACTTAAAAAGCTAGGAGAGAATCTAGATTTTTTAAAAAGTCATCTGTTACAATTTAATTCAACTGATAGAGGAAATAAAAAGGAGAGAAAGGTGCCTCAAACACTTGTTTTATTTGTGGAGAAAAAGGAGTCTGCGCAAACTTGAGTAAAGAGTAAATACAAATTTGAGCTAGCTGATGGAATGGTCTAACATTCATTCACATGTTTACAGATTTTTTTCATTGCATTATTTTCTTCTTTTGCTTTTATTTTGAAATTCATGGCTGCTTGTGCCTTTTCCCCTAATTATGCATCAGCTTTTGGTGGAATGTCAATGAAGTATGAGGAGGATCTCTTTTTTTTTTTTTTTTTTTTTTAAATGCCTCATTTAACAGAAATACTTCTCATGCAGCTTAATATAAAATGTAATGTAATATAAAAATTCTGTCTGTCTTGTGGTTTGGTTCATTTGCCTTGTAAAGAAGACATAAAACATCTTTTCCACAAACTACTTTTTTCTCAGAACATTTTTAGTCATGTTCTTCCCCCAGTTGATTTTTTTCCATGAATATCCCTTTCTAAAATCATGTGCCTGAACAACAAACCAAACAAATTTTATTATCATCCTAGAATATGTGCAGAGTTTTTTTTCAGACCTTCATACACCTTTTTGTTCTTCATTTTTATACTAGAAGAAAAAGATAAAATATTTTTAATGTTAAGCCAGAATAAAACATATATAAATCAATTAATTAAATGTTACTCATCTATGTTGCAAAAAGTGGTCAGTGTTTCATAGTCCTGGAGCTCTGTAAAGAGCAATATTAATAAAAATGTGTTTTCCATATTTTTTTAATGTAAGATTTTTCAAGAAAGGCTGGGTCTGGTGTTCAAAAAGTCAGATTTCGGAATCTAGCCACCTCCGATACCTCAGACTGGATGTAGGTTTTCGCTGTGTCTTTGCAGTCGTCTAGGGAAATTAGGATGGTGATAAGCTGTCATAGTAACAGAAAACCTCAGATTTCTGTTGCGTGGTTTTAGCCATCTGAAAGTTTGGTGCCTCCCTCTGAAGTCAGGGGAAATGGTGACCCATGCCATCCTAAATTAGGTGCCCTCAATAGGCAGAATGAGTTTGCCTTTGGAATGGCTGACTACAGAAAGAGGTGACTGATCCAGGTAATGAGGTGAATCCCACTTCGACTATTTTTAGGTTCAGGCTTTTAGTTATGCTTTCACTTTCTTGTTCTAATAAGATGTTAATCTCAATGAAATTGTTTGCATTTACATCATATAATCCCAAAACAATATTCTCTCTTATTTTTTCCTCTTTATTCTTGTATTTTTCCTGGTTTATACTTACTCATTTTCCCCAGCTGAAAGAATAGCAGCAACACAAAATGCAGATTTACTTGTACTTGAAATCTACATATGTATGCTTATAAGATAAAGTAAATGTTTGGACATGTTTCACACATCAAGAGTGCATAGTTTCCTTGGTGATGTAATTCACATTGGTTATATATTCAGCTTAGTGGTAGGTATTCAGACTTGAAGTGTAGACATCTCTGTTGTATTCAAAACTGTATCGCAAGCCTTAACTGATTTCAAAGTTACATTCATACTATAGTGTTGCATGTATACTATCAATTGCTGACTGGTACTATCAATTGCTGAAGGGTTTCTTGAAGTGGTTAGATGACCATATACTGATTCCATTGTCAAGAATAAGTTATTCTTCTTATCTCAAGAGAAGACAAAAAGTAGAATGAGTGCCGTCTTGATGAATAAGCGATATCATGGATAATAAAGTTGATAATATATGGTTCCTATTACTTGAACTGAGTAAATCAGGGAGCATTGTGACCCCCTGAGTTCGTGTTTTTTGTGCTGTTTGGGATTCTAGCTCAGTAACCAGGATATTGACAAGGGTTTAAAATACACCACACATCTGTTTGCAATTGCCTAATTTTGATGGTGGATTTCCTGAAGAGTTATGGTAATATAAAGAATTGTGAGAGGATTAAAAGACTGTTGAAATTTCCAGCTAGCCTCCTCTTACTGTGTTTTCTTTTGGATTCATGCAATCACTTGCATTAAGGGCAGCTGTTTTTAAAGTACTTACAGGAACAGATTTTTTGAGTTACAAGAGTCTTTTGTGATGACTCTAAATGTCAATAACTCACTTGTTTAGCATTAAATGATCAACATATACAAAGATTCCCAGGCTAGCTAACTAGCTAGAACACAGAAATGGATTAGCTTTTGTGACTGCAGAACAAATAATGTAACAACAACACACAATTAATTACACATTTCAGCACGATAAATTTGAAGAGATGTAGCTAATAGATTGCAGGACTGCTTGTTGACTTAATGAACGTATCAGGAGTGTTGACACCTAGGGACTAGTGAACTGATAAATTGAAGATTATCTGCTTTTTCTCAATCTCTGGTCATTTACTTAGCAACCCACACATTACTGGTCTGCTGCTGCTGCTACTAGATTCTGCCTTTCTAGGACAGGTGGTGTTTTTGTTTGGTTTTTTTACAGGACAAGAGAAAGACTGGGAAACACTTCTGATGGCCTTTTTTTCAGGCTGTTGATTAAATCTGATTGTCAGTTACTAGGATAGTAGCTATGATGTCAATCCTGTCACTTGTTGAGGGATTCTCTCTCATGTCTACTGTATGTCATACTGGCAGGCTCAAAGAACTTGGAGAATTATTTTACAGCCAATGAGAAAATATTAAAAAATTAGTAGCAGAGGGAATAAAACGTTTCTGTAAGTAGGAAAGTTGTAAACCTAGCCTAATTTTCCTTTGCTGTGCTTTTTCAGATATCTTTTCCAGTGTTTTTTGCTGGTGTGCTCCCTTGCTTCCTCCCCCTCCCCCATCCTCACTCTTGTATAACCTTCCCCTTCCTGAGGAGCTTTGTATTTTCTTTTTCAGCATATTCATAATCGTTTCCTTGTCTCATTCCTGTCTCCTTGCTTACATTCTTTCCCTGCTCCTGAGACCTTTAAACTCATTCTCTTATCAAAATTAGCTCCCTATTTTTTTCCCTGTTTCAAATGAACTCTAAGCCATTTGTTCTGTCGATCAGCCTGAAATCCACAGCCATCTACTCACTGATGGCCAGTGGTGCTAAGAGTTTGGGACTAGGGAGAAGGGTCAGTTTCTTGTGCTAGTCAAGGGGATTAGCAAAGTTCAAAAACTGCAGCTTCTTTGTTGGAGGAGAATGAATGTGAGAGACCTCCTTATTGTTCTTTCTTTGCTCAGGTGCTATGGACTTCATATTTTGACATCTTTCTATCTCACCTGTGAAAAAAGTATCATGGGCTGTATTCTTGAGGGGCTAGGTAAACATATATAAAAGAATTCAGCCATTAATGAAACTACTGTATCCTGTCTTGAGACATAAGTGAATATAATAAAAGAATATTCCTAGTTAAATGAGAGAGATCTGTGACCGCTTTCTCAAAACGTGTATTGTATAAGCTGCTGGACATACTTGACCAGTAAAAAAGAGCAACATGTGTGATAACATCTTTCCGACTGTGGTGCTGCAAAGCATATCAGAAAGTAAGCCTCGTACCAGACTATCTCCTGGAAAAGCAGGAGTTGATTTTAAGCTGAAAATCTAAGGGACTATTTTGTGTAATGGCAGAAGATTCATTAAAATCTGCTATGGCATAAATTTATAAATTTAACATGAATGAGGTGGTTGACTCAGATTAAAGTAATGTATAATATGATGCATATTCTTGTCACAAAAAAAATGTACCTGCATTAAAATAATTGATGGCAAAAACAAAGGTTGTGTTCATGATTCCAGCAAGTGAATTACCTATCTTGCCTTGTAATTGTTAAAACTTCCCAAAGGGTCTGCCTCAACTTAAGCATAAATGAGGTAGCTGACATCTTTCTCAAAGAGCACTAGGAAACACCAGTGTCGGCTTCCTTTACCCTTTAGTACAATCTTTTGGATGACCAGAATTTTTAAAACCGAGGATTCTTATTTTTGGGTGTGAGAGTATGACATTATACATGCTATTTTGAAAACCTTGTCCCTGGTGCTTAGTAAGTTCCAGATAATTGCATTTTTTGCTGCCTGTATCTGGCTTTAACGTTTGATAAAATACGGTGTGTGATTGCCACCAGACAGGGTGCGCCTTTCTAACAATGCTTCCCACCGCTGTAAAGATAATGTCTTATTGTAGCCTCTTAAGGATGTTTTATGTCCAGTTTTATCTGCTCTTTAACATCATTCTGTACTAACTGAGTGACTTCACATTAGCATCTTTGAGAATTTGGTTAAAGGTTTTTTTTCAGTGTGATCCATTCAGTATATATTGTAGCCCTGAACTACATGTTTGGAAGAAGTAAATTTCTTACATGGGACTTTAGAAAGAGGCTTCCAAGAGCTGCATTTCGATCAACCTAGGCAAGTAAGGAGAAGAAAAGTTCAGTAAGGCTTCATAAAACATTACCAGTTCATGAGGACTGAGGAGAAAAGTCTGTTTACCATCTTGAAGAAAGCTAATCACAGGGAGAGTAGACTGACTGCTTCCTGTGCTTCATTTTCATTGTAACCTCCTCTCTAAAAGAAGAAATTACACCTAGACCGTGTGAACTGAATGACTCTTGCAAGTCCATTAGGATAAATTTCACAATGAACAAAGAAGTGAGACACACTCTTGGCATTTTCAAAAGACAAAATCAGATTATTGGTACCTCAGAGTGAATGCTGATAATACTGCTGGCTCCAGTCTAGAGTCCTGGAGAACACTGCTTCGTGCATTAACATTCGTAACGCTGCTATTTCATGCCCTGCTGAGTCTTTCTCTTCCATGAAACACTCCCACAATGTGAGAGAAAGGTGGACTCTGGAAAAGTGATGGGCAGTGCTAATTTGCAGTAAAGGTCTGGGTTTTTTCAGTAGGATTCCTCTGAGTGCTGGGCCCAGGTTGATGCTACCACAGTAGAAGCTGTAGCCTCTCTCCTATTCCTGACCGTCCGTGTTTCACACATGGATTTAGGGAATGCTAAGGGTGCATAGCATTGTAGTCACATGATATCTACATTTAATTGCAGAGAAGAGCTGGCTGAAAGCCATTTGCATGTGTCTTATTCTCAGTGGAGAAGGTGTGGCTATTTTATACCTCAAAGTGGAATTTCAGATTTCTTAGTTCATCAGATCTGCTATCTTGTCTTTCTGACTGACTTTAGTTACTCGCAGTTCTTCTTTTTGGGAATCTGTGCTTTATGGTGTACTGTGTTTGAAGAAGGCACTTTTAACACAAAGTATCTTGTAGTAAGACAGCAGCGGTGGCAGGAGGGAATTAGATTTTGTGTAAATAATGTTACTCACTAGTGACTTTCTCTTGTTAATAAATAAAATACAGTTTTGGAGCATGAGGCTTTTTTTGTTAGCGTTCATCTTCATTCTTACGTTCTTCAATATTTGCATGCTTTGCCTGTCCAGGTCAGAGCTGGTTTTATAGGTTGGTTGGAAAAGAACCCAAAACTTCCTCTTTTGGCACTGGCTTTTAACTGTTGAGGAAGTGGCACGTATTTTGCCATGCTTTTCCTGCCTGCCTGCTTTTCCAGACAGACTGTGACTGAATTAAACCACCATAGCTGTAGAAAAAACATTCTAATGACTGAGTTAATGCACGGTATTCCTAAATAACTACAGAGCAGCTCCAAATCTGCCACATGCCCCAAAGAAAAAGAAGTTTAGGATGGAGCCTGCAAAGGCTGCTATCCTGTCTGCCTCTCTGGTAACAATTTCCTGTCTGTGCTGGCCCAGTTGCTGTCTACCACCAGCTGTCATATCTGAGAGTCAGTCTCACGGGTTTGTACGTTGGGGTTTATGCTCATCTCAGCCACCAGAGAGCCAGAATGGGAAATGAGAAGAACTTGGAGCTTGTTCGCAATCGTGCAGCTTCTTGTCTGTCTCTGGAATTACAGAGTTAGAAAGCCAAATCTCCATTTTGGTGTTTCATTTCCCGTCTTTGATGTAAGACCTGTAGAAAACTCAGATCAGAAGGCTATTACTGAATTTTTTGTTTCCATCCCGTCCTGCCCTGCTGCCCCCCATGTGGGACAATCCATACTGGCAGAATTACACTTGTTTTCATATTTAGCTGTAATTATCTTAAATGAACATTTTGCTTAGTCAAAACCCAAGAATAATCAATTGCTCTCTCAGAAATCTCTCTGAAACATTGAGAGTGGGACTCAGGTGCTTACACATAGCACCTGATGACCTTTTTTTATGGCTTTGGGTATGTGAGACATCTGCAGAGGGCTGGCAGATACGAAACGGACTTACAGGACGTCTGGCAGGGCATACTGGGTTTTTAAAAATGGCAATAGACACCTATATTTCAGCTCCTGAATCATGCTTCTCTTGTCACTCTGTCAGGTTCACATTCTTCTTTCTGACACTTTTAAAAGTCAACCCACAAATCTTTGCAAACATTTGTAGCGCTGCCAACAAGGCCCCTTTTAGCCCAGGGTGTGCCTGAGTTCTCTGTATCAGTAACACCCCCAACTTCATGCACAGCCTAACACAGACCCTGTGTAGGTTTGGTAGCCAGATGTCCTGGTCAAGCCTTTAGCGCACTTGCCATCGTTTTTGCATAACACTGGTATTGTCTCTTGCTATTATGTGTGACCACTTTTTATAAAATGGATGGCAACTCTAGTGGGAGCTGGACCTAACCTGGGGCTCCCAGCCTTTTCCACTGATCTAGCAGGTCTTGTATCCTAACATAGATGGCAGCTGGCACAGGGTTGGCCTATAGGCAAGGCCTCCATCCCATTGCTGTACAAGACTGCCAGTGGAGCAGTTGGGCCGTCATCATTCCCCTGGAGCAACACCTAGGGACTGGCTGCCATTTTCCTTTGAGGAAGTGTAGAGGAAAACTTGTGTCAGCCAGAGCTTTGAAGTATATCTTCCTGCATCTTTCTTTTAAAATGTGCTCACAGAAAAGTCAGAGCAGCTTACAAACTGTATCCTGAGTCCAGTATTATTTGGAGACAAACTACAACAGTAAGTTTTTTTTTTTTTTTATATGAAAAACCAAAACCACTGAGGTCTCCTGGTTGAGATTGGATAAAAATAAATGGTTTGAAAACGAATCTCCACTTTGCTTAGAGTGTCACTGAAGGATAAATCTTTTGCTTCAGTCTTGTTCTCCATCCAGCAACTTTCAATGGCTTTCTGGGTTGCAATGATCTTGACACTGACCATGCCAGTCCTCAGAGAAAAGTCAGACTTGCTCTCACATCTGAGGCCTGAATATCTTCCTGTTTCTTTTTATGCTGCAGGCTATCTGCATGCTGTGTTTCTCATGCTCCCTCCCGTTTCACCTGCACTCTGCAACCTTTCAGCAGTTGAATAGTCTGCAACTCTCAGAAAAGGAGAGATTCCTGCACCTTCCACCTTTCCCCAGAGGTATCTATCTGACCCAAATTGCACTACCTGGTGCAAAGCAAACAGGCATTTTTATCTCTGCCAGTTGCACCCCTCCAGCAAAATGTAATATTCAGTAATGAACAATATATTGTGAACAAATGAAGTCGATACCTCTACCATCATCTGCTGATTTTAGGAGTTAAGGTGTTTTATTTAGTTTATAGTAAGTAGGTAACACCTGTCATCAAATACAGTGCATTTTAATTCCTACCAGAAGTCAAAAGCTTACTGAGTGCAAGACATCTTTGCTATTCTCAAAAAATCCATAAGCAAAAAGATTCTTCTCCATACACCGCTCCCAAAAAGCAATATTCCAAGGCCTCGGTGGTCATTTGATATCTGCCCGAGACTCTTTATGAAGACTCTATGTCTTGGCCCATCTTGAAATAAGTTTAGGTGGTTGCACACAGAAACTTAATGACAGAAAAGCAAATACAGGAGAAAGTTCTGCAACTCCAACAGTCCAAAAAAGTCCCCATCCCTTCCTCTGCACTGTGAGGGCTGTGGTAGAAGTGTTTCACCAGAATATTGTTAACAAAGCTGGGCACTGACAGCCTGCCCACTGTTCTCCTGCTTTAAAGTGTATATTCAGGCTGGTTTCTGGAGATTCTGTGGGAGGGAAAAGTTCTGTATGACAGATAGACATGGCCTTTTCAGTTCTAGAGAAGATAAGGGAGTCAGAAAAATCATTTAACATCAAACTTTGCTGTTATTATGTCTGCTGCACAATTTGTGATGTTGTAAATCATGAAACAGAAAGAAAAAAGATGACAACTCTGTGAGAGATTGCATAGACTTAGTCTGGCCTTTGTTTTATTCTTTAGAAACAATTTTCTGCCACATTCTGGTTTCTCCTGTTAAAGATATTTTTTTAATTTTTTTTCTTTTTTTGGCAGTGTCAACACTGTCAGTTCAAAAGCTAATCTACCAGTAAATCAAGATGCTCTATATTTGAGTGCTCTGCTGTCTTAAAGAAGGCCAGGAAGACTTCTCTCTGTACGTCACTTAACTTGATCTTACAAAGAACATCACTGATAGTACTGGAGTGGCTCCAGTAAAAGGGAGTAGCACTGTCTTTGTACAGACTGACTTTGGCCTGTTCAAAAAATAGAGGTGCCAACCACACTGAGCTCTGCTGACTTGCACGTGATGGGAGAAGGGGCATGCCAAGCAGATAATTAGCACAGATGGATTTTGTACCTGCTAGAAACAAAATATAGTCAGATACATGCATGTAAAGCTGGCTCATACAGCACAGGAGCTGCTTTTTTCTTGTTCTGAGCTCAGGTATAGGGGGTATGCAAGCAGATTTATGTTGCATGGCAGTACTGGATTCAGTGTTCAGCCAGCAGTTTTGAGGCAAGAAGGCTAAGGAAGTTGTTTCCCTAAGAAAAAGGAAATTGTGTGTATGTGTGCACATGTACACACGAGAGAGAGCGTGTAACTACAGACTTTGATAAGCCGTAATAGGAAGAATGAGGCATGCTCTAGTTCCACTTGTCGCATTTGCCATATTTCTTATATCCCATATATCTTACGGGATTTCTCTGTTATGCATGGTATTTTCCCCTGGTAGCGTAAGTGGTCCAATAAATAAGAGGATTGGATATCTTGCCTATACTGTGATGTTCTTGAAGACATGCATAAGTTATGAGTTGCTGAGATGAGGATTGAAGGATGTAATGATACGGATTGTGTCAGATGAGAACTGTAGGAGTGGACATAGGTAACTCCAGGTAAAGGCGTTCCTGGTTTTGAGGTCACCTGAAAGGTCTTGGCAATTAGGCTAATCCTGTAACATCTCCTAAAGCGCAGTCCAAGAATAGGCATTGATGGCACTGCAGGGGGTAGCTATTTATCTATTTGTAAGGCTGAACTCGCATGTGAGTTGCAGAGGGAAGAGCTGGATAAATTAGGGGCAGTTGGTTCAGTGTCCTCAGGCTGCAGAGCTCAGAAAAATTAAGGAGACAATGGTCTTACGATGAGAAGTAATGAAAATTTCTCCAGGACAACAGTAGTTTTATGTCTTGTCTTAGAGGAGAACACCTTTTACTGGGGGTTTACGTACAATAGCCTTTGAGCTTACCTTTTGGATAATATAATAGTTTTGAAAAGCTAAACATCTGCCCTACGCATCCGTAAGACTTAAAAGGTGCAGAAAGAAATTTCTAAGTGTCTTATAAAGTCTCTACAACATTGTGTTTGCTTATCCAAAGGTGCACATTAAAAATAGTATTATAGCATGATAATAGAAACTTGTAATGACTTTTCTTTATGATGGTATTGTTTTCTTTTTCTTACCAGCATTATTTTAATTGATTAGATGGGGATTGTGAATTTCAAAAGAAGTAAGATACCTGACCAGCAACTGGTCAATCTAAATTTAAACTAAATTTAAAAATCCTTGTTCATTATTAATAGGTATCGTTAAATACTTACATTCAGTATTAAATTGAGTATTAGCTTTTATTTGATACTAAAAACCAGCATTGCATTTTCTTGCGTATTTCAATGACTGTTCTATCATTAATGAAATACAGCATGGTTCTGCATACATACCTCCACAGAGACAAGATTTTGAAGTATAGTGGCAGCAGCTAGAGATCTTCTGAACTGTGAGGTTATCTTTCAGAAGAGAAAATGGTGACAGCTCTGGCAAGTATGTGGCACCAAGGAGAACTGCAAACCGAAGCCAGTTTATTTCTTATCTCGTCACCTGATATAGCAGAATTGTAATTAGTTAATACTTCTGTCACAGAACAGGCACAATAGTAATTTAGTCCAAGTGATACTAATTTGGTTACATTGAACAATTAAATTTTATAGAAGCTATGAAGCAAACCAAGGTGGGAAACATTTGCTATCCATTTTTTATTTTTGAAGTGACATAAATATAGATCTGATACAATTTGTGAATTGTGCTATAGAAGAATAAATGTCAGCCTTCTAATGTTTCATTTTGATTTGGGAAGTTTGAAATATTAATGTTTCTATGTTCATTTAAGGTACCTATCTGTGAATTCCTACCCATGTTGCCAACCTCTCCATGCAGTATTTGTGCTGGGAGCTTTATTGCAAATATTTCTAACCCATTTAATGCTAAATAGTACCCGAGTTGTTAACAGAGAATTTCTTAGCTGTATAAACATACTGTTTGTTGTCTGTAACCTGGTACAGTTAACAATTTATTTTTTTTACTTCAGATAAAGACACAATATATGAAGATTAAATAATTAAGCATTAAAGCTGAGAGTAAAATAAATGCAGAGATTTACTTGTCCTAGAATGGAGTATTATGAACTAGAATTTCAGAATGAAAGGAGAAACTGTAATGTGACAGAAGTAGTATGTGGTTAATATATCTAAGGCCATGCAACTAAACTAACTAAATTAGGGTATTTAATATCCTGTCTTGGCATAATTCCAATGCCTGTTATGTATTTTGGTGCAAATTGTTCATGTATATTCACTTTAAGTCTATTCCCCACTGTTTTGGAATATTGTCCTTCTCTTCCATTTAGCTAAAGTTACATGTAAACACTAAACATGAAACTCAGAAAGACAGCTGTAATGATATTCCTGGTGATTTAAAAGACAGCACAGCTATCAAACACTGATGCCCAAGGCTAGAATTTGCAACTAAATCTGCTAATTAGGCTAAGAGCTAAAATACCAGTAGGTGCCTATCTGCATCTTTAGGCACCTAAGTACCTTTAAAATATAGCCCCTTAGTCTCTCTTTCATTTGTAGAATGGCAATTATAATAATTCCTCACTTTGCAATTATACTATGAGGACAAAGATTGTGAGGTGCCTAAATACCACTATAAAACGGGGCCAGCAACAAGAGAATCCTTCCTAAGTCTCAATCTCTTATTCTTGGTTAAGCCAGTCTGTCTTGCTGACATTATGGTGTTTGTACTAAGAACTCCATTACTGGTAGAAGACAGCTTTATCTTTTTTAAAGCATAATCCATAGAGCAAGAAGAAGTGTCGAGATTCAGAGAAGGCTTATGGAAGGAGCACACTATATTTTGCATTGCATGTTCTTAAATGGTCAATATTTCTTACTGTCTTATAAGCCACCATTTTTACATAGTTGAGGTGGAAAAATTGCGAATCTAATAATTGCTCTTAGAACAACTGTCGATAGAAGTGGTTTTATTCTGTGCTGGTTGCATAAGCATGATTTTGTTCATTGGGATTTCATTGTACTCTTACTAATTCTATGATACCAACTATTGCTAGCATTGTGGTTTTCCTGTCACATTACTTTTCCACTGTTAAGAGATACAGGTTACGTACATTTAATGACTATTTGCATGGGGGAAGCTGTAAGCAATATCTGCTTTACATTTGATGCTCCTTCTGGACTGGCAGGATCTTTTCCACAGCAACTCACGAGCCTGTATGAAAGAAATATGGTTTAAAACCCAACTAAATGGATAACTTCACATAAGTGCAGTAATAAGCAAAAAATGAGAGTAATCTAAAAAGATGTCCTGAAGGATTTATAAATGTTTCCCTGTCTGTGGCTCATATGGGAGGATTGTCTTTATAAAAGAAATAGACTGCAGATTTTTATAATGACTGTATGAAATTAATGGCTTATTTTAAGGAGAAATTAAACCAAATTCTCCTTATTACACTGTTATAGATCTAGAATGATAAATACAGAAGTACTGTTTTGAAGATAGTATTTACCTCAGATTAATTCTAGCATAATTAATCTGTATCTGGAAAGAGAATATGGACACTTGTTTTCACTATAGGAAGTAATTTTCTTTTTTTTCCCTCTCTAGTCACGTGTACTTTTCTCAAAGAAAGAAGTTGTTTTGATGACACTACATTAAGTTTCCTACATTTAATCAAACCGTTTGAACGTGGTCATTAGGTCACTGGCCATTTTATATACAGAAGGAGCCAGTAGAGATTCAGATAACTTAATGGAAGAATAGTAATTATTTTAATTACAGCAGCTACGTTATAAGTTACAATAAGAGTTAGTGCACATTCCTGTACAGATTTACATGCCCACATCTGCATTTTAGAACATACTTCTGCACATGAATAGTTTGGTTATTGATGGGAATAAAAAATTATATTCAAGATTTTTAAAAGCTGATTTTAAACTTCAAAGTAGGAATTAATTTTTTAAAAAGTTTGCCAGCAGCAGCTCTATAGTTGAAATACAAAGATTTTTAGTTTTGCAAAGTCCAAATGAAACTTAAATAAAAAAAGAAACTATGTGAAAAAGTCACTAAGATGACTATTGTCTCCGAATACACCCAGATAGAAAACTATTTCCCAAAGATTTGCAGGTTTGAAAACTATTTGCATTTGACATCTTCAGTGTACATGATGAACGTGAAAAGTAGGATGGATTCCTGCATGACAGGCTCTACCTTTGAAATACGAGATGACAAATCATTTCATTAAACCAATTAGTTGGTACAGCCTGGAAAATAAATGGAAAAGTGCATGTAAAAAAAAAAAAAAGCAATCCAGAAGTTATGCAAGTATGTTCCTAACGGGAGAGCTCTGATAGAGGGGGAGATAGACTAAATAGAACTTGATGGGAAACGGTGAGATTATTTTCAAACACTGAAACAGGAGGCAGCAATAGAGAATTGGGGCTGAGGTGGAAATAAGAAACGCAACCATTTTTTTCATAAGGGTTTTGAAGAAATATTCTAATGTTGTTCTGTACATCATTTGATTCATCTAATATGTCATACTCTGTTATAGTAGTTACTTTGTCAGAAAAGTTACCTAGAAAAAGAAAATAAATACTCATTTTGCAAACATAAAAATTAATTGGAAGTGCAGGGAAGCTCCTAAGTGAAGATATATAGGAGTGAAAGAGATTAGTTATATGACAGAGGACATAAATAAGGACAGACATAATAAGAAATACAGAAATGAATTGGTCTACAGAAGGTGGACTGGGAGGTTTTTTCCCTGTCTTCAGTATAAGAATTTAGCAAATTTCTTAACACAATAAAATGTTGCAAACGAAATATTGTATTTTCTTCCTTTTAAACATTGTCTGCAGTTAAACTGAAGATATTTTTGAATTCAGGTGTGCAGAGAATATTGTTGAAACACAGAATGAAGTTATGAAAGTGTTGATGGCTGGTGGTTTATTCGTGTGCAATGCCATACCTCCGTTTTCTTCAGCTGAGGATATGTCTCATAGTGCTTAAACATGTAGTTACTTGACAAAACAAAGGAAACTATATGGGATGCATGCAGTATAAAAGCTCTCTACTGCAGGTCTAAATCAGATTTAAAATGAGCAAAGAAAAAAATCTGCTAATGGTAATAGATTGTACCCTGTTTGGATATTGCTTTTTGCCCCAAAACACTGGGTGACCAGTGTTGGAGATGGCATTGGAAGAGTAAGGCAGTGCTACCCTTACCTGCCACAGTGCTGAGGCCTGTGACAGTTTCCTACTTAGGACTGCGAAGTGTCAAATTGTGGCCAGGTCAAAGGGGTGATCTGGCTGTGTAACACGCCTGCACCAGCCTGCCATGCCCCGTGGGATAATGGAGAGCAGCGGCTCACATCTGCTGCTCTGTTTGCAGCCCCGTACCTTGCAGAAATAGCAGCTGCAGCTGAACGGAAGCCAGTTCCTACAGGGCAGGGTGAGCCTTTTGAATACATTTGTCTAATCATGCAGTCCATTTACTCGGGCTGTGAGCTTCTTCCCAGGATTGGATTCTGAGAGAAGTTTTGCCCTTTTGTTTTCACGCTCAGTGTTTTGCAGCCAATTCAGCTTTGGCTACTTCAAGGCCTCTAAAAAAATCGCTTGAGTCTAACAATGGCCCTGGCAGAAACCTCTCACAGTCCACTTTTTCCCTTCTGGTTTATGCAGTGTGAGGCTGACTATTACACCCCACCTCTAAGTCTGTATTTGAGGTTTTTTTTTTCATCTCACTGAACAGAGGGAAACGGAGCTTAAAATAAAAATTTCAAGAAAGGTATGTCAGAATCCAGATCAGAGTCAGCCCTCATGTAAATGACTACAACTCCATCCATTTCAGTGAGTAAGTGCCTCTCCTGGGTTGATCCCCTCTTTTTTGCTATGGTGTTAGACATATTTGCTATAATCTCTCTCTTTCTCCCCAGAGAGGATTTTCCCATACGTATGCGTGTGTGTGTGTACGTAAATAAAATTAGGATTGATATCTTAAAGATCAACTGACAGTGGATATCCACCCAGTTCAAGATGTAACTACTTACAGCAGTGATTGAAGATCAGTGTTTATGAAGAGTATTACCTGACTGTAACAAAATTGTTTTGGGAGATTTACAGGGTGATGTCTGGTGGGTGACAGATCAGTGCAGGGTTGATACATGTGCTTGTCTCTGTGTGTGTATCCTTAAAGAGAATAAAGGAATTTCCTTTGCAGGTAAAAGGAAAAAGAAAAATGAAAGAAAAAAAGAAAAAGATTGTGGCTTCCAGAAAATTCAGAGTAGAAAGAATTTTAAATCCGTCATCAGTGGTCGTGTTTGGAGATTTAACAAGCAGTCCGTGAAATAATGTTCATTGAGCTAGAGAACAGCAATATCGGGTAAAGAACATCCAGCTTGAACCTTTAGAGCTTTTACTGCCCTGCTTTTCTTTTCAAAGAAAAACTATCTGCTTAAAACTGCTTAAAACTATCGCAAAGCTTTTGAATATTGTTTAAAAAGTATTTTTCTGTTCTCCATTTGCAGAGTATAGCATCATAGAAAGTAGGATTGAAAGAGACCCCCAGATGTTATGTTGGCCATCCTCCGTTGCCCAGAGAGAGGATAAACTGTACTTACTTCATTCCCAGCAGATGTCTGTCTAACCTGTTCGTAAAAACTTCTGACGAGTGAGATCCCACATTCTCCCCGGAAAATCCATGGCAGTGCTTCACTCTATTCATCCTTAATTTTTTCTTACCCCCCCCGTAGCCTACATCTCCCTACATCATTCATTTTATGTGATGATCTGGAATGCAGTGCTATTTGCTTTTAGAAAACTGTATGAGCAACTTGGCTGCTAGATAATTGTTCAGTTACTTTGGCAGTCTCATACTTCAATCCTGCCATAGGAAATTCTTGCCAGTTCTTTGTGATTTTCATGTCTGTCTCATGATACTTGGTGTTTTTCCTGAAGCTACAGTAACTGAGTCACAGATCTTCACTTTTACTGCAGAAGGAAAAAAAACCCTCAAGTGC